>NC_060124.1:647047521-647050021 GCF_021461395.2 Schistocerca americana
AAAATAGTATGGCATTAAAAGTCTTCCCCTTGCATGGATTGAGTTGTACTTTAACTACAGAAAATGGAAGGTCACATTAACAAATGATAAGACAGGAATAAGATTAAACTCAAAAAGGGAGAACATAAAATATGGTGTGGCACACAGTGTTTGCTGCCAATTCCACAAAAATGATTTACTTGGGGCACTGGAGGGCTTTGGAAAAACTCTAATGTTTTGCACTGTCACAAACTTATTGATGCAAGATCAAAACTCATCCATACCAGAAACATCCAGGAGAATAACAGAACAGGCTTGTACTGATCCACAGGTACCAGCTTAATGCCTAAAAACTTGTATTGTGCAGTTCTAAAGAAATAAAAGCGACTTACAGATATGAATATCAAAAGTAGGGATAAATGGGCAATTAGGCTCCCGTGTTCTAAGTTCCTGGGTATGCAGATACCACTCACGTGTGAGACCAACATGTGGGTCAGTTAACCGAGGAGCTAGTTCCGCCCATTTTGTGCTTAGAAATCTCTTACTGTATGAAACTGGACAAAGGATTGCTAACACACTTTCACTCAGTTTACTCATATGGCATAATCTTCTGAGGTACTTCAGCTAAGCAGAAAAAAATATTTATTCTACATCTTGAAAAAGCTTCTTCAGGGACCCATGGATTCTCACACTTACATGCCTGTAGAAGTTATATTCCCTAATGGTATTTGTGATTAATAACAAGAGTTAGTTTAAGATGAACTCAGCAATTCAGAACTGCAATACTAGAAGCAAAAATAATTTCCATATATAAAAACCTGAAATCACGGTTGCCGCAAGTTTCTCCAAGTGAAATTCCCTGATATTTCTCTGATTCCACAGACACATTTTAGAATTTTTCCCCGACAAATTTTGAGGTCTCAAGGGGAGGTAAGGACATAAGTTGACAAAAGAATGTAAGAGCTTTGTATTTCTCCCCCATTTTGTTTTAGGGCGCAAAAACAACTAGGGTCATATGTGTCCATGCCAAAACTGTGAAACACAAAGATAAAGAGAGGAGTTAAAAATGATTACATGTCAACGTTTAATGACAGAAGAGAGGACAGCTATAAACAGGGACGTGGAGAAAGGTCTACGAACTACGCAATAGGGAAATTGAGGCCCAGAACTAAAAATTAAATGGCCTTCACCATATTGCTACAACTGATAAAAAGTAAAACACGGTCGACAGCCCACGCATTGTTCACTAAAACGGCCAATAACTCAGGTGGCAAACCCAAACGGGAATGTAAACGGTAAAAAAAAAGGGCATTCCCTCAGGAAACGGCAGACAGTTAAAAGTTGGGTGCAATGTGCACAAAGTAGTGGGGGAGCACCACTTAACAAATGGTGATGGCTAAAAAGGCAGTGCCCAATATGCAACCTAGTTAAAATGACCTCCTCGCCGCAGGAGGACTGAGAGGAGGTTGTCCAAGCCACTGGGAGAGGCTTAATAACCAAGAGCTTATTCCTATGAATGGAGGACCAGTGGCGATGCCAAAGTGACACCACCTCCTGACAGAAAGCTACAAGAGATCATCAGAGGGAATGCAAGAATTATTGGGTTGAAGTACGAGGAATGCAGCTTTGGTAGCAGTGTCACCAACCTCTTGGACCGATATGACTTGGAACCCACATAAACATCACAGTGGCTCCATAAAAAGTGAGCAAGTGGAAGCTTTCCTGGAACCGGTGCATTAAGGGATGGACAGTCTACAGTGCACAGAGGCTTTGAAGGGTGCTGAGAGAGTCTGAGCAGTGACACAGTTGAAAAGAGTATGTCACCAGATGTACTCCATGATCTGATACAGGGTGAAGAGCTCTGCTGTAAATACTGAGCAATGTGCCAGAAGTCAGTACCAAAAAATGTTGGTTGACGTTGAAGGCACACCCGACCCCACGATCAGTCAAAGAGCCATCAGTGTACACAAAGATACTATTGCAAAATTCCATGCATAGGTCGTGAAACTGAAGGCAATAGACCTAGCCTGGTGCAGTGTCTTTAGAAAGTGAATGAAGGTCAAGGTGAAGATGGACTGCCGCACGAAGCCAAGATGGTGAAGGGTTCACACCCATCGAAAAAGCTGCAGGGAGCATGAAGTGGGAGGACCAAGATAGTTTTGTATAAAGCAGGAGCCTCAGGAATTTTGTAGTTTCAATGAATGGAAGAGCAACAGGCCCAAGATGTAGAAATGGTGGGAGAAACCAGCTGTGCTGCCAGAAATTCATACAAATGTTTTTGTCAGTAGAAAAACGAAAGCCACTGTCGATGCTCCGTGAGTAAAGATGATCGAGACATTGCTGAAGACACCACTCAATGAGACAGGTTCATGGAGAGCAGCAGTAGATAGCAAAATTATCAACAAAAAGAGATGCCCAGCAGGAGACAGGCCATTGTAGTGTTAATGGCGACAGCAAAGACGACGACACTCAGGACAGAACCATGAGGTACACCATTTTCCTTGATAAAGGTGTCCGAGGA
>NC_060124.1:647352521-647440021 GCF_021461395.2 Schistocerca americana
AGTTTTACTCGGCACGTACCTGTCTAAAACGCATTTTACGATTGCCTTGAACTTTTTCCATAAACACTCAACATTGTCAGTGTCGGAACAGAAATTTTCGTTTTGATCTGTTAGGTAGTCTGAAATCTGCCTTCTATTACTCTTGCTAAACAGATAAACCTTCCTCCCTTTTTTTATATTCCTATTAACTTCCATATTCAGGGATGCTGCAACGGCCTTATGATCACTGATTCCCTGTTCTGTACATACAGATTCGAAAAGTTCGGGTCTGTTTGTTATCAGTAGGTCCAAGATGTTATCTCCACGAGTCGGTTCTCTGTTTAATTGCTCGAGGTAATTTTCGGATAGTGCACTCAGTATAATGTCACTCGATGCTCTGTCCCTACCACCCGTCCTAAACATCTGAGTGTCCCAGTCTATATCTGGTAAATTGAAATCTCCACCTAAGACTATAACATGCTGAGAAAATTTATGTGAAATGTATTCCAAATTTTCTCTCAGTTGTTCTGCCACTAATGCTGCTGAGTCGGGAGGTCGGTAAAAGGAGCCAATTATTAACCTAGTTCGGTTGTTTAGTGTAACCTCCACCCATAATAATTCACAGGAACTATCCACTTCTACTTCACTACAGGATGAACTACTACTAACAGCGATGAACACTCCACCACCGGTTGCATGCAATCTATCCTTTCTAAATACCGTGTGTACCTTTGTAAAAATTTCGGCATAATTTATCTCTGGCTTAAGCCAGCTTTCTGTACCTATAACGATTTCAGCTTCGGTGCTTTCTATCAGCGCTTGAAGTTCCGGTACTTTACCAACGCAGCTTCGACAGTTGACAATTACAATACCGATTGCTGCTTGGTCCCCGCATGTCCTGACTTTGCCCCGCACCCGTTGAGGCTGTTGCCCTTTCTGTACTTGCCCAAGGCCATCTAACCTAAAAAACCGCCCAGCCCACGCCACACAACCCCTGCTACCCGTGTAGCCGCTTGTTGCGTGTAGTGGACTCCTGACCTATCCAGCGGAACCCGAAACCCCACCACCCTATGGCGCAAGTCGAGGAATCTGCAGCCCACACGGTCGCAGAACCGTCTCAGCCTCTGATTCATGCTTGATGTCTTCCCCGACAGCGATGTAATCTTTCAGCAGTGTAAATGTCTGTGTCTCAGAGCCAGAATCATGCTACAGAGGTTTGAAAAGCATTATAGTGACGTCATGTTGATGTCTTGGTGGACAAATTTGCCTGATGTAAACCTAAAGAACCCATCTGGATCGCTATCAAGCATCATTACCACGTATGCAAATCAGTGATATGTTATTTACGTGAATTACAAGACCTGTGTGTAGACATCTAATGTTTCATACCTCCTCAAACCTAACAACAAGCTGTCTGATCCCTGATACGCAGAATCAGTGATGTATTTTGTCCCAAAGATGGACAAACAAGCTATTAAGCAGGTCATAATGTTTTGGACCACCAGTCTATACAGGATGTTACAAAAAGGTACTGCCAAACTTTCAGGAAACATTCCTCACACACGAAGAAAGAAAATATGTTATGTGGACATGTGTCCGAAAACGCTTACTTTCCATGTTAGAGCTTATTTTATTACTTTTCTTCAAATCACATTAATCATGGAATGGAAACACACAGGAACAGAATGTACCAGCATGACTTCAAACACTTTGTTACAGGAAATGTTCAAAATGTCTTCCATTAGTGAGGATACATGCATCCACCCTCCGTCGCATGGAATCCCTGATGCGCTGATGCAGCCCTGGAGAATGGCGTATTGTATCACAGCCGTCCACAATATGAGCATGAAGAGTCTCTACATTTGGTACCGGGGTTGCGTAGACAACAGTATTCAAATGCCCCCATAAATGAAAGTCAAGAGGGTTGAGGTTGGGAGTGTGTGGAGGCCATGCTATTGGTCGGCCTCTACCAATCCATCGGTCACTGAATCTGTTGTTGAGAAGCGTACAAACACTTCGACTGAAATGTGCAGGAGCTCCATCGTGCATGAACCACATGTTGTGTTGTACTTGTAAAGGCACATGTTCTAGCAGCACAGGTATGAAATCATGATAACATGTTCCATAGAGTGTAGGTGGAAGAACATGGGGCCCAATCAAGACATCACCAACAATGCCTGCCCAAACGTTCACAGAAAATATGTGTCGATGACGTGATTGCACAATTGCGTGCAGATTCTCGTCAGCCCACTCAAGTTGACAGTGAAAATTTACAATTTGATCACGTTGGAATGAAACCTCATCCATAAAGAGAACATTTGCACTGAAATGAGGATTGACACAATGTTGGAGAACCATTTGCACAAGTGTACCCGTGGAGGCCAATCAGCTGCTGATAGTGCCTGCACACGCTGTACATGGTATGGAAACAACTGGTTCTCCCGTAGCACTCTCCATACAGTGACGTGGTCAATGTTATCTTGTACAGCAGTAACTTCTCTGACACTGACGTTAGGGTTATCGTCAACTGCACGAAGAATTGCCTCGTCCATTGCAGGTGTCCTCGTCATTCTAGGTCTGGCTGGAATGTTCCGTGCTCCATAAGATGCCGATCAATTTCTTCGAACGTCTTCCTGTCGGGACACCTTCGTTCTGGAAATTTGTCTCGATACAAACGTACCGCGCCATGGCTATTGCCCAGTGCTAATCCATACATCAAATGGGCATCTGCCAACTCTGCATTTGTAAACATTGCACTGACTGCAAAACCACGTTCCTGACAAACACTAACCTGTTGATGCTACGTAGTGATGTGCTTGATGCTGTTACTGTAGAGCAATGAGTCGCATGTCAACACAAGCACCGAAGTCAACATTACCTTCCTTCAATTGGGCCAACTGGCGGTGAATCGAGGAAGTACAGTACATACTGACGAAACTAAAATGAGCTCTAACATGGAAATTAAGCATTTCCGGACACATGTCCACATAACGTATTTTCTTTATTTGTGTGTGAGGAATGTTTCCTGAAAGTTTGGCCGTACCTTTTTGTAACATCCTGTATAGAGAATGAGAGTGATCCTATCATACTTCCCCGGGGCACTCCTGAGAATAACCCCAATACCCCTGCCTCTGATGAACACTCACCATCAAGGACGACATTCTGGCTTCTACTACACAAGAAGTCATCTCGAGCCATTCACATATCTTGAAACCTAATCTGTAATTTCAGACCTTCATCAACAGTCTGCAGTGGCGCACTGTGGCAAACACTTTCTGGAAACAGCAATGTGGAATCTGCCTGTTCCCTTCATCGCTGATTTGCAGGATATCTTGTGAGAAAGGAGCAAGTCGAGTTTCACATGAACGATGATTTCTAAATCTGTGCTGATTTGTGAACAGAAGCTTTTCTGTCTCATGGAAATCAAAGTGAAAATACATTCAAGAATTCTGCAGCAAACCATTGTTAAGGATATTGGATTGTAATGTTGTGGGTCCATTTTTTTACTCTTCTTATATACAGGAATTACCGTGCTTTTTTCCAATTGCTTAGGACTTTGCATTAAGCAGGAAATTACAATAAATGCATGCTAAGAACAGGACCTATGCCATAGTGCACTATTAGTCGAGAGACCCATTGCTGAAATTTTGACATTATGTTGGCTAGACAGTAGGTTGGAGGATTCAGTTCTGATACTGCACAGCTCTCAAATTATACTTACTAGTTGTTAGAGGCATTTGATATCCATAGGTGACACCAGACCAAAACCAGACTGACTCAACTATGTGCTGAATCTGTGGGTCTTCACACTTGAGACATGCATTGGTACCTGGCCATTTCCGCACCCTTCTACAAGGATCATCAGGTATCAAAGAAATGCTTCACTTATTGTGAAAGGAATACAATACCACTAGTAATTTCCTTTCCTATTGCACCACAAACAGAGTGAGGGCAAAATGACTTGTCTATATGCCTATTAGTCGCAGTAGATTGTTCTGCAGTCAGCGTCAACAGCCATTTCTCTAAATTTTCTCACTAGTGCTCCTTAACAAGATTGTCGCTTGCCATCCACCGGTTTTCATGTACACCACGATTCTTTGTGCACTACATTCCTCGGGGGTTTGTACTGTAGTACATAATGGACACCTAGAGACCCCACTGAATGTGTTGAGATGGTTGTGTACCGTGTGAGTCAACACAGCTCTCCCCATTATCTGCAAAAAAAGTCACAGTGCAGTTACAGTAAGTTCCCGAGGTATTACCTGTCAGCTATAATTTGAAGTTAGCAGTCATCAGTTGTTGTTGGCTCTGAGCAATCTCTGTAGTGCTGATTTTTAACATTTTGTTACTGCAAAGGCTGTGGAATGTTCATTTGATGTCGCTGTAGCGTTTGCCAATTGTGTGGTAACTTTCCATGCTGACAAGCATTCTTACTGTAAAGTAACAATGCCTGGGCAGTCTTTAAGCATTAACGCTTTAATCCCTTTGCAACGTCAAATTTTTTGATGTTATATTGGACATGTGATCAGTTTGTTTATTTATTTATTTTTGTAATTTTATTTTTGTGGTTTAGTACAAAAACTGTAGTGGTAGTGTATTTCTCCTAGAGCCCTTTTGTGAGCTGGTATTTTCCTCTGTGAAAATGAGGCAATTTTTTTTTCCAACTACACAAGTGACGATAGTAGTGATCTGACAATAAACAAAAACTGTTTGTTGTAGCAATTTTTATGCATCTGGTACAGTGTACTATTACAAGATACCAGGTACATCTACAGATGGTAATATATATTCCCAAAAGCTTTGTAAAACCACTAAGTGGTTGGCAAGTATGCTTCCCGAGATTCACAAAAGACATATTGTGTTTACTTGAATCTAAGCTGCACTTTTTTCCGGTTTTTGTAATCCAAAACACTGCCTGCGGCTTAGAATCAAGTGCAAAGTAAGCGGAAGTTCTGAAAGATGTTGGTAGGTGCCGCCACAACTAACTTCTGCCGTCGAATATATGTAGCACTACACAGGCATGCTTTGCAGGCACAAAGATAAATACTGGCGCCAAAACCTATGCGTCAGTAAACAAACTGAAAAAAAACAGGGGTGGGGGTGGAAGATGAGCTTTTTTCTCTGCCCCAAGGTTCAACCACTGTATTTCCATACTTTATCCAACGAAGTAAATACAAATTCCGTATTCTTCATCTCCGAATGTTGCAGCCTTTCAATGTACTATGAAAATCCGACTGGAAGACTGTTTGGGATGTTTGTCAATATGGCCAAGTCTACGTTCTGAATTTTTGTCCTACCTGTGACAAGAGATGGTTGTTAATAGCAACTTTTATGAATTGTGAATCACATCCAGTATTCTCTTCACCATAAGAATAATTCGAATGTAAACATTTTGCCATGTATTCCTACATGTTTCCTGCTATCTCATTTAAATCCTGTCTTCCTAATAAACTATGAAACTAGAGTGAGACAACAGCAAACGCGGAAGAATATATATATCATGTCATGTTTATATTCGTATTATTCCTATGCTGAATAGTGATATAGTCAGAAATGAAGCACGGCAACTGACTAGATTTTTAAACCTAAGATGGCTCTAATTTCTGTGCAGAATGTAATGCACTAAAGAGGCGTCTCCAAAAATTTTCAAACGGAGAAAATTTTTTGCTAAACTTTCGTTGGAACATCTATCATATGCAGTCTATTATATGGTTCTTGCTGATCATTATCAAAGAAACCAGCAGTGTAAGTAACAACAAATAGCAGTCTCTTGCCATTGTTTCACTGATGAGATGATTCCTCTCTCTTTTTTTTTTTTTTAATTGTAAGCGGCAGTAGCGTGCGCAAAAGCAAGCCATCCCGCGAGCGGCGACAGGCCATAAACACGCATAATCAGAATGCGACAAACAATGCACGGCACAGTATGATAATGCGTTTTGAGCTTAGAGTGACGGAAACACCTATAACAAAGAGAACGGCACTTATCAGATCAAAGAAAAATAAGCAATCAATTCAAACCAGACGACGCACGTGAAAAAGGCTCTCTAGTATAAATATGGATGGAGAGCCTAACGCATAGCAATGACTACGTGGTAAAGCTTAACTGCTAAGTTTACCACACGCACCAAACTACTGTAGCTGTATCGTCATTCATTCGACCTACATTGTCTCAGGTTGAAAGGGCTACTCTGAGATGAACAGGTTGCCACAGGAGAGTAATGCATGGACTTTAACTGTTAGTTGCCCTGAATGTGAGTCCAGTGAGCTCACCACTGTGCCACCTCGCTCGATATATTTTGAGAGAAGTTCCTGATTTAACCATTTCACAGGATGTGGGAAGTGTACTTCCCATCAACTGTATTTCTTTACTGTATTCCTGAGAACACATCATACGAGCTCTGTATGCACCTGGCACCTGATGTTAGTTTGCTGCACCAGCTGAACTTTCTGTCTGTTATGAAATGTAGCTTTTAATTGTCATTAAATGTCACTTGTTCCTTTCAGAAGCAGTTGCAAATATACGTGCCACCAAATAATGTTGTTTTGAAGGCCACTGGGAAGTATGCTTACTACCAAAGTAATTTTTCCGTGATACAAGGGGAATATACTTACCACAAAATTAATTTCTTTTTTGGACTGCAGAAAAGATACTTACCACCAACTGACCATACTTACCACTAATTTAGTTGTTTTACTATGCTCTTGGGAAAATGTTGTACCTCCTCTGGATGTGGTTGACCTTTTGTGATAATATGCTAAACAACTGGTGTCTGTTTGTCATGACATCAGTGCTGTTGTCACTTGTTACAACAGAACACATTGTTTCATTCTGCAATATATGCTATTGTGACTTGTCTCAGCTCGTTTCTTTAAGCAGTGTTAAATGAAGTTTCTAGGATTGTAAAATAGATAGTCAAATAAAAACAGAAAATTCCTTTTTTTCACATGTAGTAGTAACTCATAACAGCTTACTAAAGACAGTGGGAAGTATACTTACTACTATAGTTTTTTGCTCCTAAATCACAAAAATAAAATAATCAAAAATTAAATTTAGTTGAAACTTCTAAAATGATACCAAAACAATTAACTTTACAGGGCTGCTACAAAAAATGTGCCTACAAATGGGTTAAAGACAAAGTATGCAAGCTGTGGGGGCAGTGTGAAACTTTTTTAAGCACTGTATTTGAAAAATATTATTCATTTTGTTCCAGTTCTAGAATGTTAGGTTTTGTGGATTTTTGCCTGTACATTAATGGGTGTGGATGCGTTCAGTGGAGGCAAGTGTGTCATGTATGATTTTTCTCAGTAAATATGTCCTACTGACGTTGCAGTATATCTCCAATGTTCTGGATGCATCAAATGAAGTTTAAAAGACAGCTAACTGCTGCTGCTGGTATGCCTCTTCATGTAAATGTCAGAGTTACTATTATTATTCAATACAAAAAGGAAGATTACCAGCTTAGCAATTTGCTGAAAATGAGTTCATTAAAGGGAATATTACAATTAACATCCTGTTAACGACAAATTAATTAGAGATGGGAAGCAGCCACAGATTGGAGAAGGAAATTAATACATTTCATACTGTGCTCGAGCACAGGCAATAAAAAACAGTGAGCAAACATGATGCGTGTACTTGTTGCCTCAGGGTCTCCTGCGAAACTGAGGTGCTTGAGTAAGCTACATCACACTGCTTCGTTGTGTGCTTGTTGTCAAGCCAGTTTATGAAGTACACATCCCTCTTCATTTTTATATAACTTTGTTTTGAATGCACTGTACAAGAATATTGAATACTTTGAAAATTATCGAGTTCAGCCATTCATTCACATGTAATATTCCAACAGCTCCATCACCGATGAGAGACTTCAGGGGTGTAAAACGAGTAAGTGAGAAGTGCCACTGAACTACTAACAACCATTTTCATCTACTACTAATCTGCTCACATTAATCATTATTCAAGGGGATCAGTTCTACATCATTTTATTTTTATAAATATGCAGAGAAGCAACTACTTGAAAAAAGCCAATGCTCTGCTACTTAAACTGCTCTGCCACTATTTTGATTTAATACTTCATGCTAAATGGGCATTTAATTCTACACAGGACACTGTCATCTAAACTTATTCTGATAAATTCATATACTTCCTTCCTGTGCAATGTCCTTTATGCTGTCAATGCCACGTTGGGAACAGTACAGTAGTTTCTGTTCCGTGGAGAACCAACCGTACCTGCACATAGGCTATTATTATGATGGAATCACCACTTCAAAAGGCATTCCAAAGCTGCTGCCAGCTTCCCTCTGTGGAGTAAACCATCTACCATTCCTGTCTGCTCCTAGAGAATATGTTGCATGGCTAAATATGGTTTTCTGTTAGAAAGTGTTTGTGCGTTGTGTATCTGAGATGGGACAGGTAGGTAAATTCACATATCCAGGTAAATTATTGGTGGACTGGCTAATAAAACATTTTTTACTTTACATTTGAATATTTGGGGATTTCCAGATTGCTCCTAATTTTGGCTGGGAGATGTTAAAAGGGTGTTGCACCTGAATATAAAACAGTTTTCTTAACCCTAAGCTCTTTACGGGTGTCAGTCCTATTGAGGAGGGGTACTCCTGGGCTGTGCACCTGAGTTTCTCCTGGGCCACCTGCAGCATCTGTACTTGTAACATGCCTAGGTCATTATACGAGTGGTCAATTGGCCATAAAGAGGTTTGGTTGGATATGTTTATGTTTAGTGTGCAATACTGCTTTCCCGTATTGCCAGTTGGTCAGCTAGATATTTGCAGCTGGCAATGCCATTTAGTTTTGCTGTAATGCAGGGATTCACCAGTGTTTATTTTGTCTGTGAGTTTGTGCTGTCCACAGGTGATTAATTGTCCCTAGATAGAAGTGTTTTTCAGCAGTTGTGTTTTCACCCGTGGTTGTGGTCGTAGTTTCCCAGGTTAAGAATGAAGTGATTGTCAGAGTGTCTCAAGTTCCTGTACAGTAGTGTGGTGAGTTTTTTGAATATCTGTGTGTGAGTCTCAAGGCAGTATTCTCTGTGAAGGTCGACAGTCTGTGTGGACTGTGGTGCACTTCGTTGTGTATCACCTGTAGGCGGCACAGGCGGTCAGAGCCACGTAACCCCAGACTGCAGCTGCATGTATCATCATGGGTCTAATCAGTATCATGTACACGGACCTCGATATCCTCCTATTCAGTGTGCTTTACCTGTTGAGCTTAGAGGAACACTGTTTGAGCCTTGCATTTGCTCAGTTGGCCTGTCACTGAAGTATTTGACTTTCACACTGAAACGTATTGGGCGTGTGTGTAGTGTTATTTGTCTGCAGTCTTAATGTGGGGTCCTACCCACTCATCTCATATAGGGTGCCTAAAGGATGCTGCATTCTCAAAATGCTATACAACAATTCAAGCAAACAACATTAATAGTTTTTATTACAAATAAGAAGCTTGACAATGCTTGACCTGGAATTTACAATGGTGTCGCAAGCAATAGGCGACATGCAGTATAAATCCGAGTCCTTTGCTATATACAATGTTCGTGCAAGTTTCACACACAGCTTGTGGATCACTAATAACTGTTATTGTAGCATTCTGCGCTAGGCCTGTCCGTATACTGTCCTAATCCTGTCCAAATACTGAGTGGCCGAGGCTGGCAGGAGTGGCACTTATATTCTCTTTGTCTAGGGGCCTGGTCCCATTGTGGTGTGGTCCTTGCCAGTGGGCTATTCGCTGACGGTGTGTTCACTGCCTTCTTTGCTCTTGCGATCTTAATTTTCATTCCAGTGCTTGTGGGTATGCCAGAACACTTAATGATTGTGCAGTTGTTATGGTTTGTCAGTGAACAGAACTGCTTCACACTTGTCAGCATTTGCTTTAACACACTGTCGTTCCAGCTAGGCAGTTTTGTTTGCAGTTGCGAATTATGCCTGATGGTTTCCAGTCTTGCACTAGGATGGTAGTGTCATCTGCGTAGATGGTTGCCATTGTGTTTTGTTCAGTTGGAAAGTCATTGACGTAGAGATTAAACAAGAGGGGCCCTTGGATGCTGCCTTGGAGTACTCTCACTTGTATACTGTGTTGTGTTGACTGTTTGCCCTGAATGTCGGTGTTGAAGCTTCTGTGAGTGAGATATGAGTGTGTAAGGTGTACGAGCTCGTCGGAGAGACTAGCAGTGCAGAGTTTGCGAATGAGACGATTGTTCCGTAAATGACTGAAGACCAGGAATAGTGCTCCTGTAGCTTTATGGTGTTGGGGGTGTGTGTAATATGTTCTACTACACGGAGGAGTTGTTGTGTTGTGGAGTGGTGATTGCTGAATCCAAATTGCTCCAGTCTCAGCGAGTCATTGGTGTTGCAGTGCATAGTAAGATGTTTGAGAATCATCTTCTCAACAATCTTATTCAGGGAGCTCAGCAGGCTGATGGCTCCATAATTTTGTGGTAGGGAGTGGTATTTCCCTGGCTTCCTGAACATCAGGACAGGGAAGTGTTGATGTTGTAGAATGGTATTCATCATATGTGCGAGATGCTCTATAGCTTTATTCGTAAACTCCTGGGTGACATGGTTTTGAAAGTGATTGGGACCAGGAGCTTTTCTAGTTGTTTTGTGCTTAATAACCTGTGTAATTTCATGTGTAGCAGTATGTATTGTTACATTGCACTTGGGCTGGGTTACAGGCCATGTAACCTCCTGGTCCATTTCAAGTAGCAGTGCTGGATTGGAAGGAGTCAGATTCAGTGTGAATGATGTTGCTAGTGTTCTGGTCATCAGCTCATGCTTCCCCTCCATGGAGTATGCTGGTCTGTAAGGTATTTGTAAACTTGGTGTGTAGTATTTCTTCTTGGTGGAGTGGACAGCTATTTGCCACACTCCAGGTCATGTGGTGTGCAGCCCTGCGAGTCTATTGTCCCAGTTTGTGGTTTTAAAAGTTTTAATTTAGCCTGTATGATCCCCTGGAGCCTGCTAATATGCTGTTTGTACATCCAGTATCTCCCGAGATGATCTCTCATTGACATTGGCCCCTGTATTTCTGGGAGCAGGGCCATTGAGCATTCTTGTGGTATAAGTACTGTAATGGTACCTGCTATTGCATCCTGAACTGCGGTGGTAAGGGCTTTGACAGCTTCAACAAGTTTCCTGCTTTGTGTAATTTTGGGAATTTGTGGGATATGACTTTTCAAGCATTTCCTTGAACAATACCCAATTCACACGCTTGTAGCTCAGTATCCTGTGAGATTCATCATACTGCTGTGTTTCTTGCGAGTAAAGTATTACAGGTGTTTGATGAGGCCAAATCATGTATAATTTCAATGTTGATTGTGACTATAATGCCTATCACATCTAATGTCTATCACATTTAGTCTCTGTTCCCTGTTTTAAGTGTCACCTCAGCTGGCACTAGTGTAATGTAGTTTGGGCGCAGTGCATGTTCGCATAGTTTTTTTGCTATTGGTGTTTGATCTTTGTTAGTTCCAAGCAGAGTGTTTAGCATTAAGATCACCAGTGGCTATTAGTCACTATGCTATGTTGAGTATTGTGCTGATATCGCTTGTTATGATATTACCAGATCAATTGTATATCGATATCAATGTAGTGTTCACTCAATTGACTTGACCCTAACAGCTGTGGCTTCTAGTCTTTCAGGTTCAGGGATCTTAATATTTGTGTATTCTTTGTCTCAATATATGAAGATTGCTGTTCCATCCACAGTTGTGCCTTCAGGTGGTCAGTACAGTAGATGTAATATCTTGAGAAGAGTAGTTGTTTGTGTGACTGGAGCTCAGCTTCGTTCATGAGAACATTCCAGATTCCCTTCTCCTCCATAAATGCAGCTAGCTCTGCCCTTTTGTTCCCAATCCCATCTGCATTCCAGAACAGCATCTAGGTCAAGGTACTGTTGTTTGTGTTTTGTGGTGTATTACCTATGGAAGTGTGTGGGCAGTGTGGTGATAGCAGTTTGTATAGCAGCCATGCACTGGCTGTGTGTAGCCGTCATGAGTTTGTGCATGTGTTACGATGAAGAGCCTCAAGAGGATCTTAAGCCATGTGAGTGGGGTATAGTGTCTCCACTATGCCTCTGATTGTGGTGAGAATGTTTGTTATGTCAGCCAAGGTGCTGGCGGTGGTGTTGGTGGCTGGTGGTCCTTATGTTGGTGTACTGGATGGGCTGGCTTGTGTGTTATTCATGGTTCGTATTTCATCTGGGGTCACCTGTGTTATTGCTGTGGTGAGGGGGGCAAGAGTGTGAGTTACAGTTACATTGTTCCTTTTAATGTGTTCCTATGTTTGTCTGGTCTGTTGTTGGTGTATTTGTTGTGGTGTGATAGTGTCCCCTCTTTTGTTTTTTGGGTACCTCTGTTTTATTTCGTGTGTTTGTGGTTGCCCTAGTTTGGGTGTGTCTTCTGTGATATCACAAGTGTCACAATCTGGCCTAGACAGAGTTGACTTGGTGTTGTCTGGGACCGGCAGTGTTGTCATCAGTACAGGGGCAGTTTCTAGCATTGCAGGTGTGGGTTGTGGTTCTGTTGTTGTGGGAGTGTGCCGTGAGTTTGTGGAGCTCTGTGCATCCTCAGTTCATCCACTTCCACTGACAATGCCAGTAAAAGAGATTCCACACCTTACTGGTTGGGGGGTGGGGAGTGTCTTGGAGCTGTTCTGGTTACCACTTGTCTGTCTTTGGCACTTTTGCACCTTAGAGCTTCTTTGTATGCTGCACACCATCTGTAGTTTGCACATGGACCCCTCCACATTTGGTACATTTGATAGTTGTACCAAGTTTAAAGTGTCGTGCTACACGGTTACCAGTGCATTTGCGGCACCGTGTGCCAGATCACATCGGGTGCCGCATGGCCAAACTGCTGGCAGTGGTGGCACTGTTGGGGGACACACGGAAGTGTGTATATTTCTACTACGACCATGTGAAGCAGGAGCATCTGCGTCAGAAAGTTGCAGGAGTAAGCTGTGTCATCGAACTCCACTAAATAGTTTGGCTGCAATCTGTGTGTCACGAATCCAAGAATTCATCTCATGCTCTCACAGTCCCAGCTGAGAGCTGTGATTATACCATGAAGAATGTCATTGAGGGTTGTGGTGTCAACTCCTTTCATGATGTACATTCGAGTTTTCCCCCCTTGGGTGCTATATTTATGATACTCAATTCCCCCAGCTTTGACGATTTTCAGGAGATTTGTGCAATCTGTTTTGTTGCATACATACAGTGATACATGGTCCCTTGTGAGTTTTGTGTTTGGTATATTGTGGGGAGTGACATTCTACAAATGTCTTTTTTAGCTTGCCGAGGCAAGTGTAATTGTGTATTATGACCAGTGGGAAGCCAGTCGGTGTAGTGTTCTGCGTAGCGGCTGGGGTAGTGTTGTGTAGTTGAGGTGCTGCAGAATTGTTTGTATGGTCCCTCATATTACCGATGCTCAGAACTGGTATTGGTAAAAGCATGCTGCATTTGCCGTGTGAGTCAGTAGGCTCAGTTGTTCGTGTATGTTGCTGCTGATTGCATTTTGGACCCACCAGCTTCGAAGGTCCATCTTTGTTCCACGGAGCTGTCACTTCCAGCTCGAGGACTACTGCGGTGGTATTGAGGGCCTCTCTAGTATATTCACTGGTGGTGTGACTTTTGTTGGTGTTGCTGTTGCTGTTGCGTTGCTTCCACCCGTCAGTTGGACAATGAGCTCATGCTGTCACCGAGCCATTGCTTCTTGATTTGTGGCAGCAAAGTCCAGATTTAGCTGGTTCATCACTTACTGATAGGTGACAAAGCAAGACAGAAACGTCAAAGGGAACAGATGGCACTCCTGCCTCTTGTGCTGCAGTCTTGCTACGGGTCGTCGGGTGGGATCTGCTCGGTGGATCTGCGTCTCCCAGACATAAGGATACTTTTAAGGATAGAATGTGGATATGAGACAATTTTACTTTTTCGTCTGAAAAGACGATTTTGCTTTTTTAGTGTACATACAGAAGAGGGGAGTCCTTATGACTCACTTGTGCAAGATGCAATGCTCAGTGCAAGAGAGCACGGGTGGAAGACAGCAGCCTGTACTGGACAGTGTTGTCCAATGTGAACGTTCCCCGGACACTGAAATACCCTATTAAAGAATGGGAGAGTCACACTGGGGAAGTTCCAACCACAGTTGCAGGAACTTTGAGCCAGAACTCATGGCCACCTAGCACTGTCAAGTGTGTAGCAGCGTGTGCTTGTAGGTGACACTCCAAAGAGTGTCCTGTGGCATCTACACCAGTTTTAGCGTATGTGTAACACAAATATCCTCTCGCAGCTACTGCAGGTACAGGGGGAAGGCAGCTGCTCAGCTGCGACTCACCCGTAGTACTGCCCGAGGTTTTCCTTGGTGGGAGGACTGGAACGAGGTGCACCAAGCCTTGTGATGCCCATTGAGGAACTGTTGGAGTGAGACGTAGTGACTCTGAGGTCAAGAAAGCTGGCAGTGACCAGAACAGGGTGTGCTGACTCCCCCCCCTCCCCCTCCCACCATACTGCTTTCAGTGATGCCATTGCAGAGGATTACACTGTGGTTGGTCATCTGGTTTTTATGTGGGCCAGAACATGAAGCTTTCCTTTGCTTTTTTTTGCTAAATTGACTCATACTTCTGGACACAAACACCTATACAGAGCAAATGTATTGGTATCCAGGGTTGGGTTATTTGGGGGGGGGAGTGACAGTTTGTTATTGTTTCCGCCCCCCCTCACCCAGCTTCCCTCAAAAATGCAACTCGCTAGCAACGTCGCTGTTAGCATACGACAGACATCTACAATTTTAATAACAATAATAAGCACACAAAAATATATTAAATTATTCAATATAATAGTAACAATACAAATAGGTGGATCAAAGAATGAAGAAAACATAGAACAAACAAAAGAACTTCATAAAGTGTACAAACTGACATGGACACACTGTAATAAAAGAAACATTTCAGTACAAGGCAAACACATGCGCTATAACACAGTTATAGTATCAGAAGCACTCTTCGCATCAGAAATGACCACAATCTGTGGACCAGGCACCACAAAGCAGAAAGAATACAATGCAAAATCCTCAGAAAATTTTTTGGAGCAGTGCACAGAGATGGCATATGGATGAAGAGATCAACCAGAGAATTATAAGAACACAGAGGCAGATTCAGTCACAATCAGAAAACACCGACTAACATTCTGTGGACACATACACACAATGAACAGCGACAGATTCACAAAGGGATTTAGGATGTAGTAAATGCCTTAATCAAAAAAACCAGTTGGTTTAAAGAGATAGAAGAATGCCAAAACGAGCAGGAATCAGAATGGAAATGATGAATGAAAGAGACAAATTCAGAATCAAAATTATGAACATAAAACTTGAAGTAAAGGGAAGGAAGACAACAGAGAAAATATGTACATATCAAAGGAAACAGGAACACAGTCAAAGAATGAAAAGATTTTGGGAAGAGAAAAGGGAGGAGGAAAGAAGGAAAAAGCTGAACAACCATGTAACAACGAAGTTGAACTCTGTCAGAGTGTGTGCTCACCATCATTATTTCAATAAACATTATGACTGAGCAGAGGTCTGCAAACACATGTGAATGAGGGGAATACTGTTTCTATCAGTGATTTCCAACTGTGTTCGGGAAGTCATTCTTTCTGTTGTTGTTGTATCGGATCTGTTGACAGCTGGTATGTTCAACCCAGTGGTGTGCAGCTTTACCCGGCTGGAATGTTGTCAATCAGACCAAAAGCATGTCCTTGTGGGCAGACCCTAGCACGAGCATCTGAAAAGTGTCCTTTATTACATGTAGCTTGTCATTGCTGGAAGAACTTGGCATTTTTGACACACTTCTGTTTCCATGCTACCTCCTTCTCCAAAAGTTATGTGTGCATTTGGAAATTGGTGAAGTAAAAAATATAAAGACATCGTGTCATTCTGCCACATCTGTCTGTAGTGTGCATTTTGGGGTGCGTGTACGATACAAGGCATTTAGGTATGATGAGGTTACTTAGCCATTAATGTTCACAATGGCTGGCATAAAGGAAACATGACAAGTATTACATTAGAAAGCAACAGCGATAGCTTTCCGACCGCATAAATTCTACTAGGCAGAGTCAGAAGCAGACACAGTGGCCTGTGCCAGATACGAGGGTTGGAAGTGGCTGAAATGTGAGTCGTGGGACAAAGAGAAAGAGAGAGAGAGAGAGAACACACAGACAGCACCATAAAGCATTCCCCATCTCTTTCTGCACAGAATGCACCACACTGCTGCCTTCTTAAGTGCACCCCAGTATAATATGTTGTTTGGGAAGTGGGTGGTAGTTTTCACCATTGCCACGACCTCCCCTTATATCCACTCCTGCAAGATTGTGAAAACTACAGCCACTGAGGAGATTTATGTGAGATGTTCCTATCAACTTTGTGTAATATTCATATTGCACACTTCTGCAGACAAAACAGATTTTCGACCTTAGCTTAGGAAAGAAAAGAATCATCACAGATCATTAAGGTTCAAAGAACTTGTCTTGAACACTGTAAGGGATCCCTGATTCCACAAACAAAGATGCTAGTATCTGACGCCCAGGTCGATAGCGGACAGGAGTAGATTGTCGAGCGCTGCAGTAGGCAGTGAGACTAGTGCTGAGTGCGCAGTAGTATGGTAGAGTGTCAAGTGAGCAGTAGAGCAGGAAAGACGGGGAAGAATGGTGGTCGAGTGAGTTGTAAATGGTAAAATTCACTGGAGTATGACGAGTGAGCACGTCCCCCTGATCGTCGTGGGGTTGACTCTCACTAATGCCGATTCGCAAGTGATAAGAAACAGAAAGTGACAAGTGCCGAATTACGTGTTTCACGTCAACCGTGTCGGCCAGCAACAACCATGGATTGCAGTGAGGATTGTTGTGAATGTTAACCATCAGCATTGCGTGTGACAAAGTACTGAAAATCAGCAATCAATAAAAAGAGATAACCACAATTAGACGTGTAAGGCAAAGGTAGCAACTGCCTCAGAATTTGTGTGTTAGTAGGAAATATACATCAGTTGTACATCACAACCTTTGTGATTCTTAACAATAGACAAACTTTCAATCATTAGCTATTCCGTCCCAGAACAGCCGCATTCGGTTGAAATACTCCTGAAACCACAGCAGAACAACCAATAGCCTTTCATCCATTAAGCACACGGTCATATATCACAATAATTAACTGTTTGGTGGCTTCGGTAAATTACCCAAAATCCAGTAAAGGAATTAATCGGGGGTGTTTCAACACGAATGCTTAAAAATTCTTTTGTAGTTAACCTATTTTCAGATTATGAAGAGTTGTTTGTTACAGCTTGTATTTTTGTTCCAGGTGGCCCTGAACTTGATGGCTGTAGTGATGTTGTGAAGGCACAAAGTCGGAAGTTGTTAAACCTTCAGAAACAAGATTTTCAAAAGTACTTCTTCTCAGATACCAATATTTCGCCCCTGTTTGTGTCGGATACACAGATGTCTCAGTTGTTGTCACGTAATTTGAGTGTAGTGACTGAATCTAGAAAACAGTTTCTTTTGCTTCCCTGTGCCCCAAGCATTATGTGCAATGCAGGACTCCTAACAAAACAAACACACAGAGCACAGCCCTCTGTCTTCTCTTACCGTTTCTGCAGTTTGGGAGCACAGTCCGAAAGTCGGACTCATGTTGACCGGTCTGGCAGGGCGAAAATGGTCAACGTGGGTTCGAAGATGGTGACAGAACGGACTGCTACAGCATGAGCAAAGGTTTTTGTGGGAGCCGAACTGATGAAACTCATACGAGAAAATGGCCTGAAGGTACTTAGCGTTGCTCGCCTGGCGGGAATTGTGGGGTCCAAGCAGATGTCCAGCCTTATCCCTCTGTGTCATAACATATCTTTAGCCTCTGTGGCTGTGGACATTGAACTGGACTCTGCTCTCAACTGTGTGATTATAACTGGCACGGCAAAGTGTAGAGGGCAGACGGGCATGGAGATGGAAGCTCTCGCTGCTGTATCGGTGTCTGCCTTAACAGTGTACGATATGTGCAAAGCTGTGAGTCATGACATTGTGATATCTGAAATAATGCTTCTGGCCAAAAGTGGGGGAACTAGAGGAGACTTCCACCGGACATGAGCATCTGTGTGGGGCAGTGAAATAAGTTGAGTATACCTGGTGTGATGTAGGCAAATTTCAAAGTCTGTTCATAGTTATCATAAATTATATACACATCGAATTGGCCTGAATATAAGTTGCACCTTTAATTTCGAAAAAGAGAGAAACTTAATTAAAAATAATTTGTCAAGTTGCCCATTTACAAAAGCTTTTCAAAATGTGATTTACCCTTAACCAGTTTTTTTGTAGTACACTATAGATAAATTACACACAAAAACAAAGCTTTCAGTTGCAGTTTTCATGTAAGACACTCTTAACTTCACTAACATTCATTGTTTTGTCACTGTCAGTATTTTTGTCACTCTCCTCCCAAAGTACAGTGGCGTCGCTACAATCCCGGGCATTGCATGTGCAGCATTTCTTGAACCGTACCTTTAAAAAGCACATCTGTTAGATGAATAACTGTGAGTTTGAAATTTGCAACATAACTGTACCGAATTCCAAAATTTTCTCTCAATGTTGTGCTTCATTGGTGAAGAATAAATTATATTCTTTAGTTAGAGAAAAACTGTGCCTGTTCCACTGTCTAAAATAGTGAAACTGTGAGAATGGGAATACAGAGGGGTCCAGAAAAATGTAGACTCTCTTTGATAGTCAATATTGATGGAACAAAATGGCATAGTGTCAAAATTCTTGCATGGGAGGAAGATCATTTTGTGTGTTCAAAGTGACACCTGTTAGCAGCCAAGCAACATCAATGTTGCTGAATTGTTGACTGAAATACAGCTGTCAATGTTGCCAGTGTGGTAGCTGCACAGGATGTCTTGATGGTTTCTCATATCTCATTCAGTGTAGCTGGGTTCTGTTGGTAAACTTTGTTTGTCGAGGTCCCCCATTGGTAGAAGTCGAGAATTGTAAGGTCCCATGAACTTGGTGGGCACTTGACAGTTCCTCTTCGTCCTATCTGTCGTCCAGGTATATTTTCATCTAAGTAGAATCTGATATCTCTGTGGTGGTGAGGCGGAGTACAGTCTTGTAGGTAAAAATCTTTTGTTTCCAAACACCACTTGGATGGCTAATAAAATCAATGTTTGCAGTATATGATACACCTCACCAGTTATGTACCTTCAAAGAAGAATGGGTCAGAGAAACAATACTATGACGGACCACACCACACATTATCACCAAGTGAAGTAACATGTTTGTCCATGTGAACATGAGGATTTTCAGCAGCCCAATACACGCAGCTATGACAGTTTACATTACCATTCAGGTTGAATTGTGCCTCATTAGGCCAGATAACCTTCCCTGCAAACCATTCATCTTCGTGAAGCATGCCTTCAGACCACTCGAAGTGCTCCATCCTTCGATTCGAGTTGTCCTCATTCATAGTGTGAAACAATCTTGGAATGTACACTTTCCACTTTGCAGTCTTCAGAATTTATCATGCACTTGATCAGCTTATCCCACTTCCCCATACACAATGCTTCATAGATTTTTGAGATGATCTAGAAAAATGTTGCAATACAGCAGTGCTGGAACCTGGAGGTTGATGTTGTTGTTCAGAGGACGTTTCCTTGTGCACATTTTAAACAGCATTGTCGGCTTAAAATTTATACCAAATACAATAAATTGTTGTTTCAGTACAGCCTTGCATTGCTCAAACAATAGTTGTACTTCATCCAGTGCTGCATTGTCATCTGCTGGAAACCCACACGACAAGATCTGTTGGGAAAACAGTGGTTTATGCTACTACTCAAAATTGCAGCCATATAACACTTTGTTCCAAAGGTAATAACTATCAGAGAATGTCTACATTTTTCTGGATCCCTCTGTAGTCACTACCTAAATGGGATAGCAACAAAGAGAATGTTTGCATTGCTACCTCATACACAACAATTGATTTACAAACTGTAGTGATATTTTTGTTTCATTTCAAACTTAAGAAAAAGCACTAGAGTTGAGGTTTCTATGATTCATAAAAGTCCCAGTTTTTATGGGAGATTTTTTGTAGAAATGGTGTATCTTATATTCAGGCCAATATGGTACCCGTTTCCATCCTGTTTTAAGTCTTAATTCAAAATATTTATCTTTCTTTTTCCAATACCTGATCAGTTTGAGAGAGATATTTAAAAAAAAAAAATAAGCACTAGCAAGTACGTTAATTTGCTATTGTTAAAACTTTTTCTCGTGCATGTTCTCTACAATTTTGATATGACACCACCTGCACTCTTATCTTGTTGCCAGTAAAAAGTGAGTAAGTAGGTCATTAAACTCTCTCTCTTTTTTTTCCCCTTCCCCAGCTGTGTGGTAGTGTCCTCTGTGTTGCTCTATTGTTTCAATTTTTGATGGTCCCGTGCTGTGAAAAGTTGAGGTGAAGTGTTCATTCTTAAATAAATAGTGTGTATCAGCTCTTTTCTCCTAGGATCAGGTTGTCATTGCTGTGTTCATTGATGTAAAATGACACTTTTTTAACAGTTCCTAAAAGGTGCACCACTTCATTGACACTTTTGCTCAGGTGTAGAGCATATTGGCCAGACTAATTTACATGTTTCAGCTTTACACTGTATGGTATCCTCTTTTTTAAAGGCCTATTATCTTTCTTGTGTGTGACTAGTCCAGAGATTGAAAATGTTTTATTTTGTAAGTTACCAATCCAGAACAGGTTTCTGTCAATTTAATTCTTCAGGTTTTTCCAGAAGTTTGCTGAAATTCCTGAGTTGTCCTTTGCGCAGTCGGACATCATTGTCTTCCTCGCATATTTTGGTGACATTAGTTGTTGCTTTTACAAAGTGCTACTTGAGACTGACCGTCAGATGGAGCAGGTCTGTAATTTGTTCCCTCTGCCTTCGTGCTTCATCTGCAATCTGCTCTGACAGACACCATCCTCGGGTATCCGTGTTGCATGATATTCCGAGTGTCATCTACACTCACGGGCACGATTCTTGTGTGTTATGTTTTCAGTCCGAGCTGGTTGGTAGAATTCTGTTTGCGGGCCATCCCCGTTTGGGGACAATGATCGGCAGGGCATGAAACCCTAATCTTTCATCTTTCAGTTAACTCAAATGTCGAGTGTCACTTTTTTCATGTACTGCGGTTACAAATATAAGAAAATACAAAATGAAAATTTCTCAACATAGTCATGTTTCTTTTCAGTATGTTTCTCAGATCAGTACACTGCAATGTAAATATTCCATTAAAAGAATATATTTTTGATTGTTTCTTCAGTCAAAGATGCATTGCTTTTTTGACTTAACAATCAATGTCAAATCATTGTCCCTCAAACAATCCTGCAGGGGTTTGACAACGTGAGACCATGGCTTTATGGAGGATCACCTAGAATTAGCTGTCGTCTTTTCTGACATGATTTTAAATCAATGCTATCATCACTGTTTCTTTTGCTTAGGGTTTTGAGTCTAGGAATGATGCAAACAATCAGCAGTTTATTTCTTTCTTACGTGATCTTGTTTTCTCCTCCCTAGCCCCCTTTCTTCTTTCATTTGGTAGCCTCGAGCAAATTGAATATTCCTGCTTTTGTTTGTATTTATTAATCTGTTTGTGCCTCTAATTCTTAAAAGACTTCATTATGACACTAATAATCTGAAGCAGCAAATTTGGGGAAAAAGAGCTGCATTCATTTATGCTGTTGTAAAATGGAGGAATTGGTTGTAGTTGGAAAAAAATCTGCCTTTTACAGCTGCTGATTTTTGTCATTTATTTTACATAGCCCACCCATGATCTACAATCAGGTCTTCCTTTTTATGTTGTATTTTTTATAAGAATGTTGAAACATAGATGATTGTTATGCATCTTTGCAGCACCTAAACTTGAATATTGTACTTAAAAATGTTATTTGTTGTCTTTTTTAAATTAAATTGTTATGTTTAAGAAGTGAATTAAATAATTGTTACCTGTGACATAATTTTGTAGCAGCTAAACTTTGATTCTGGTCTTCAATATTTTAATTTTTATAGTTTGGGGTATGATTGTTGTAATTAGAAAATGAATGAGTGCTTTGTGCACTATGTTGTTACAGTAATTTGGAGTTTATTTTGTACATCATCTGGTGTAAATTATAAGAATTTAAGCAAAAACTTCTGTCTCTCAACAGCTTTCTTAATAACACTATTCCAGTAACTGGATATGCATATTGAAAAATCTGTGTTGTATATTAGATTCTATGACCTGTACCGAGGCAATATTTTGCGGTTGCAAATTTTCTTGACTATTATTAAGTGTGTGTGTGTGTGTGTGTGTGTGTGTGTGTGTGTGTGTGTGTGTGTTGCTTATGCCCTACATACGAGTCCTCCAAGCTACTGATGATCTGACCAATGTACGACATGCCAAAATGCTACAGCTGCATGGGGAGATACAATTAAATCCCATCCCCCCCCCCCCCCCTCTCTCTCTCTCTCTGTCTCTCTGTCTCTCTCACTCTCTCTCTCTCTCTCTCTCTCTCAAAGATCAGCAGGTTCAGGAATCTAACACAGAAAGAATTTAATCACGGTTTCTTTTTCATCTCTATCATACAATGTAGTCCAATTTTTTGCTAATACAGAAATAACATTTTGTGATTTATGTAGTGTACTCTTCAAAAGATCTAATGATGTCCTCATTCCTTTCTTATAAACAAAACAAGAAGAAACTGACAATAATTGTCATTAAAATAAAACACAGAACAGTGTCTCCATAGCATCAATGAGCACATCCTTGCAGCACCTTTGACCCAGGCAGTGAACACAGCAGCGGTCAGTCTATGACTTGCAGCAGGTGAATCCCAGTCAGCTGCATTGCTGATACACCCCACATAAATAATAATAAACAAAATCTAACAATACACATAACCAAGGCTTGATTTGTGACAGTATACCGCTGATGACGAAAAAAATTAGACCCAAAGATTTTGAGATGTGATACAATAGAACTTTTGCTCTAGTTGAAGCGGTAAGATACAAATGTTGTATTCACACTGTTAAAAAGCTCAGAAAAGTGTTATAACTTTTTCAGAAGTCTAAATCAAACTATGGAAACTCTCGGTAGGAACTTAGAAATATAGGAAATGATAGAGTGCTACTTACCATAAATACATGTTAAGAAGTCTATTTTTTTTCTTTTAACAAATCTAGCACTGCATATTACTGCCAAATTAGTCATTACCTATGATTGCCCCAGTGGCAGAAGTATGTATAATAATGTCAAAACGTTTGTGACACTACACACTAGGAGAAGCTCAAGTTTCAGATACACGTTGATTGCGTTCTTGATGATGCTATCTACATGTTCATCCACACTCTGCAAACCACTATGAAGAGTATGACAGAGGGTACATCTCACTCTACCAGATATTAAAGCTTGTTCATGTTTCCTTTCCTCCATCTTGTACTTCAACTTTTCTTCCTTAAACTTATCCTGTTTCTAACTACTCTGATTTGCTTTTGTGGTTAGTGTGAATTTAAACTCAGTTGCCATAAATATCTAATATTTTTTATTGAACAGTTAATGGATTATTTTATATTTCATTTAATGCTGCTCTGCTCTTTGTTACGGCACAAATGGTGTTCCCTACTTTTGTGCAATTTTCACACAACTTGAAAAAATGGTGAGATAAACAACTAGCTTCATTATTTATTTATGTTTTGAATGTACCACTAATGTTTTGAATGTAACCAAAAATGCTTGTTGTTGTAAAATATACTTTCAACTTGCCTCCTTCACTAGCTGAAAACCTTTTTAGTTTCTCATGTTACCCCTGATGTCTTCTTTTTGGTTGATTCATTTATGATAACATTTTACTGTCCTGAGTAGTACCTGTGTATAAATATAATTTTATTTTTATTTTTAGTGATGTGTGTTTTTATGTGCATATTCTTTCAGTCCTGTGTAATGTGAGTCTCTGTTTAATGGTATGGTTATGTTGTCTTCAGACTTAAAGAATTGATGTAGAAATTTATAGTTTTCAGCATGTGGTTCAACAGATCCTTATTGTGTTCCTAAATTGGAAAAGTCCTAAAAACAGAAACTAGAAAATAACTGTATAGAAATTTTGGACCACCATTGGTTAAATATTTTATTACCAACCCAAGAAATAAATTGGGAACAATGTGCAGCATCTTATTCAGTGTAAAAGAAAACTCAAATTTAGTTAAAAGTGGACCACTTGAGTTTGCTAAAGGCATAGAATCGTGTGTTTCTAGTGTTCTTAAATCCATTCAAAACCCTCGAAAAGAACAAAAAAGTAAGAGAATATAATATTGAACTTACAGGCCTAAGTCTGAAAACAACATTATAATTGTGTGTATTTGGTTTTGTTTCTATGCTGTTGACATCCTGTACTGTTGATTTGAAATTATATGTGAGAGTTGATGTTTGGAAGCTAAATGCAGGAAAGAAGACCATGAAGTGAAATCCACCCTTCATGTTCTCAGTTGGCAGAGAATGTGGGCAAAGAACTGGAAATCTTTGAGGTACCAAATTGTCAAGGGCTGTGATATTGCCCTTTTAACGTCACTTAGAGTAGACATAGTTCTCTTAGTCCCAAGTGTAAGACAACATTTTTGGTACCTTACAATTTCAGTGGTTTCCATTTACAATTTCTGTTTACAGTGCTCATCATCAAATGTTTTGGTGTTGTTATTTGATTTCATATAAATAACATAGAGGTAGTTATTTTACATACTATTATGTTTCTGATAGCTTTTTCTCACAAAGCATACTTTAGGCTCGTATTTTATTGTAAAATATTGAAACTGACAGACATAAAGACTTGCATTTTCTGCATGTCTTCTGTCACCAGTTTCGCCTCTAATATTGACTGCAAAGCAGAAGTGATCGGCATAGAAAATGATGGAGTGAGGGTGGAGAGGGGTAGAGGGGGGGGGGGGGGGGGGGGGGGAGAAATGTAATATTGAAACTAAAATCAAGAAAGAGAGCAGTCAATTGAGGATACAATGAAACATTTGGGACCTCATTAACTGCAGGATCATTCTAGTAGAATAGAATTGTATAAAAGATTACTGCCAAAGAGAAGTGTTAGAACTTCAAGTTTAACACATATATTTAGGAACAACACAACAACACATATAAGTCACTGAGTAAGTTGACCTGTGTACAAGTCGGCATTCGATTCAACACTGAGTCTCAGTCTAGCGGCCGCTGCTCGGCTGGCCGCTTAGGTGTCGCAGCTGCTGCATGGCTGGCAGACAGCGCCGCACGTAGAGGACACGTGTAATTGCGCGGCAGCACTTTGAATAATCGGCGAGTCACAACATTTTTCCCCCCTTTGAAATTGTTGCACTGGTCTTGATGGAGGTGTCCTGGAGATGGCTAATGTAAAGTCTCGAGGAGGAGGCTTCCCGTACGGACGGAAGTGTCCCCGATGATAACGGGTCGAGATGACAGGAGACGTGGGTGATGTGTCGGCATCCATTGAAGGAGGAGGCGAGTAGATGTACTCTGACAGAGGATGATCCTCCGGTTCCTGCATGGGCACGTCTCCTGGTGGCGTCCGTTCTGGTGCTGGCATCGCGATGACGGTGAGAGGGCTGCGTTGTGAGTATTGAGAGATGCCAAGATCCCGGGCATCAGGTAGAGCCAAAAGTGGTGTGGCAGCATTCGGAACAAGCGTTGCTGGCACCCGAGGCCGAAGCTGGTCCGAATGACGCACTGCAACACCCGTGTCCATCTGGATTTCATACAGGCGTCTACCACGGTGTCGTAAGATGCGGCCCGGGCTCCTTTTTGGCCGCCTGCCATATCCGCGTACCCAGACAAGGTCGGCGGCGGTGAACCGGCCAAGGGAAGGCACCCGCGGCCATGAGGAGGGAGGCCGCAGAAGATGAAGTAGCGTGCGGGGCTGTCACCATGTAAGAGCTCAGCCAGGCTGTGATCGCCCATGGGGGTGAAACGGTAAGACGCCAGGAACTGGAGAAGCGCATCATCATCAGCAGAAGAAGTCAGAAGTTTCCGCATCTGAGCCTTAAATGTGCGGACCAGCCGTTCAGCCTCACCGTTGGATTGTGGATGGAACGGCGGGGCCGTGACATGAGTAACGCCGTGACGAGCACAAAAATCTGCAAAGTCGGAAGAGGCAAATTGCGGACCATTATCAGTAACAAGAGTAGAGGGGAGGCCTTCCAAAGAAAAAATGCGGGTGAGAGCACTGGTGATTGCCGCGGTGGTAGGTGACGTGCAACGGACAATGAAAGGAAAGTTAGGGTAGGCGTCAATTACAAGGAGCCAATAAGTACCTAAAAAAGGTCCCGCAAAGTCAGCATGAATGCACTCCCAGGGCTTCTCAGGTGAAGGCCACGGTGACAAAGATGACTTCGGGGCAGCGGCCTGTGACGCACAAGGGCCGCAGGCAGCCACCATGTGTGCAATTTCAGAGTCAGCGCCAGGCCAGTACACATGACGGTGCGCCAGAGATTTTGTGCGAGACACACCCCAGTGCCCCTGGTGAAGGAGGCGCAAGACCGCAACACGCATAGATGCAGGTACCACTACACGCGGTGAAGCATTGTCAGTGGAGAGGAGGATAATACCATCCCTAGCCGTAAGGCGGTAGCGCAAAGTGTAGTAGTTCCGCAACGGATCAGAAGTCTTAGCGGACGGGCGATCTGGCCAACCCTCCTGAATACGGCGTAAAACCCGGGAGAGGGTAGGGTCAGAACCCGTAGCAGCTGCCAGCCTGTCCCCAGTGATGGGGAACCCGTCCACAACCCGCTGCTCGGCAACATCCAGGTGGAAACACAAAAGTTCGTCCCTATTGAATGCCTGATCAGGACCCATGGGAAGGCGAGACAAAGCATCAGCATTCGCATGTTGAGCCATTGGCCAGAAATGAATCTCATAATTGAAACGGGACAAGTAAAGAGCCCAACGCTGGAGGCGGTGTGCAGCCTTGTCGGGAAGTGACGTTGATGGATGGAACAAGGAAACAAGTGGTTTGTGATCTGTAACAAGATGAAATTTTGAGCCATAGAGAAAAACACCAAACTTATGAAGAGCATAAATAATGGCCAAAGCTTCTTTCTCAATTTGGGAATACCTTTGTTGGGCATCCGTGAGCGTTTTGGAGGCATAAGCGATGGGTTGTTCTGAACCGTCAGAAAAATGGTGTGCAAGGACTGCACCGACCCCGTATTGAGAGGCATCTGTGGCAAGAACAAGATGTTGGCCAGGTCAATAAGTAGCCAGGCATAGTCTTTAATTTCTGGAAAGCCGCGTCACATGACGCGGACCAGTGAAAAGGCACGTTTTTATGCAACAGGGGATGCAACGGCTGAGCCACCGACGCCGCAGATGGTAAAAACTTGTGATAGTATGCTATTTTCCCCAAGAAGGCCTGCAGTTCCTTAACAGATGTAGGGCGAGGAAGGGCATCGATCACAGCGACAGTGTGTTGAAACAGTTGAATACCATCGCGAGAGAGTTGGAACCCAAAGTACGTTATAGATGCCTGAAAAAATTGTGATTTCTTTAGATTACATTTAAAACTGGCAGTCTGTAAGACATTAAAAAGTGTGCGGAGATTTTGAAGATGTTCGTCAGTGGTGGAGGCAGTGACAACAATGTCGTCCATGTAATTGATACACCCAGGGACAGGGAGCAATAATTGTTCCAAGAATCGCTGAAAGAGAGCAGGGGCACTAGCAACCCCGAATGGCAAGCGTTGGTATTGATAGAGGCCGAAAGGCGTGTTAAGGACCAGAAACTGCCAGGAAGCAGCATCGAGAGGAAGTTGATGATAAGCTTCTGACAGGTCAATTTTAGAAAAATACTGTCCTCCAGCGAGTTTAGTGAACAGTTCTTCAGGACGGGGCATAGGGTAAGTGTCAATGAGGCATTGAGCATTTACAGTGGCTTTGAAATCGCCACAGAGACAAATATCACCATTGGCCTTAGCAACTACAACAACAGGGGAGGACCAATCACAGGAAGTGACAGGAAGTAAGACCCCTGACGCAGTGAGACGATCCAACTCCCGTTTTACCCGATCTCGAAGGGCCACAGGAATGGGCAGAGCCCGAAAAAACGTAGGCCGAGCCGTGGGTTTGAGCATGATATGAGCTTCAAAGTCGTTCGCACAGCCTAAACGGGGAGAAAAAAGGGACGAAAATGTAGTCGACAAGGAATCCAGTTGAGCATAAGGAATAGCGTCAGAGACAATATTGACAGAGTCAACTATGGAGAACCCAAAAACGCGAAAGGCATTGAAACCAAAAAGATTTTCTGCGTTGGCAGAACTCCGGAGATGGGAACTTGCCCTTCAGTATATCCTCTCTTCTCGTTATCCGCCAGGCCTCAACCTCTGCTAATTTCAAGTTGCCACTGCTCATAGCTCACCTGTCTTTCAACAACATCTTTGCCTCTGTACTTCTGCCTCGACTGACATCTCTGCCGAATCTCTTTGCCTTTACAAATGTCTGCTTGTGTCTGTGTATGTGTGGTTGGATATGGGTGTGTGTGCAAGTGTATACCTGTTCTTTTTTCCCCCTAAGGTAAGTCTTTCCGCTCCCGGGATTGGAATGACTCCTTACCCTCTCCCTTAAAACCCACATCCTTTCGTCTTTCCCTCTTTCCTGATGAAGCAACCGTTGGTTGCGAAAGCTAGAATTTTGTGTGTATGATTGTGTTTGTTTGTGTGTCTATCGACCTGCCAGTGCTTTCGTATGGTAAGTCACATCATTTTTGTTTTTAGATATATTTTCCTGCATGGAATGTTTCCCTCTTATTATGCGTTCAGTTAACTAAGTAGAAATCAGTAATATCTTATCTCAGTGAGGAACTTGAAACTTTCAGCACAGGTCAGGAGCATGTAGAGGTGCTCTTCCTCTACTTGAAAAGAACAGTTGACCACGCACTGAGTAGATAGGTTCCTAGTAGAACAGTTCATAATGGGATGGAACCTCCGTGGTATACAGTCACTGTAAAGAAAACTTTTAAAGGAACAGAGATTACTGCATAATAGGTGTAAAACAAAGTGTAGGATTATAGATTGAGAGACGCTGGATGAAACATGTTTGGCTGTCAAGAGAGCAATGCATGAAGCCTTCAATGACTACTGTAGCAGAATATTGTCAAATAACATTTCACAAAATCCAAATAAATTCTGGTCGTATGTAAGGGCTGTTAGTGGCAAAAAAGTTAGTGTCCAGTCCCTAGCAAGTGAGACAGGAACTGAAATTGAGGGTAGCAAAGTAAAAGCTGAAATTCTGAACTCGATTTTCAAATGTTCCTTTGCAAATAAAAACCCAGGAGAACTGCCCCAATTCAATACTCGTACACTGAAAAAATGAACGAAATAGGTATTAGTGTCAGTTGTGTTGAGAAACAGTTGAAATCATTAAACAAAGCTCCAGACCCCGATGGAATCACAGTCAGATTCTATATTGAATTTGTGGCTGAGTTATCCTCTCTTCTCACTGTAATCTATCCAGAAAACCTTACCTAGTTTTTGGAAAAAGTTACAGATCACACCCATCTACAAGAAGGGTTGTAGGAGTGACAAAACTACCATCCAGTAGCCATGACATCAATTTGTTGTAGATTCTTAGAAAATATTTTGAGCTCAAACATAATGAGGTATCTCGAACGGAACTACCTTCTCGAATCAACCAGCATGGTTTTCAAAAATATAGATGATATGTAATCCAACTCTCACTTTTCTCACATAACTTGCTGAAAGCGTTGGATCAAGGCAACAGGTAGATTGTGTTTCTTGATTTCCTAACAGTATTTGATTCTGTTCCACACCTACACTTACTGTGAAAAGTACGATCATATGGGGTATCAAGTGAAATACGTGACTGGATTGAGGACTTTTTGATAAGAAGGACACAGCATGTTACCTTGGATGGAGAGTCATCATCAGATGTAGAAGTAACTTCAGGTGTGCCCCAGGGAAGTGTGTTGGGGACCTTGCAGTTCTTGTCCATTAATGACCTTGCTGTAAATCAGGATTTTTGCAGATGATGCAGCTATCTGTAATGAAGTGCTATTTCAGAGAAGCTGCATAAATATTCAGTCAGATCTTGATGAGATTGCAACATGGTGCAGTGATTGGCAACTTGCTCTGAATGTTTAGAAATGTATAAACTTAGTATCCTGTGACTATAATATTGGTGAGTCACTGTCGGAATCTGCCAACTCGTACAAATACCTGTGTGTAACACTTTGTAGGAATATGAAATGGCATGATCACATAGGTTCAGTTGTGGGTAAAGCAGGTTGTAGACCTTGGTGTATTGGTATAATAATGGGGAAGTGCAATCAGTCTACTAAAGAGATGCTTACAAGTCATTCGTGTGACCCCCCCCCCTCCCACCCCCCCTAGACTATTGCTAAAGTGTGTGGGACTTGTACCAGATGAGACTAGCAGGAGACATTGAATGTATACAAAGAAAGGCAGCATGGTCACAGGTTTGCTTAATCCATGGGAGAGTGTCACAGAGATACTGAAGGAACTGAAATGCAGACTGTTGAAGACAGGTGTAAACTATCCCAAGAAAGTGTATTAGCAAAGTTTCAAGAACTGTCTTTAAATGATTACTCTAGGGATATACCACAACCCCCCCCCCCCCCCCCCCCCCCCCCCCCGCCACCACATATTGCTCTCACAGGGGTCGTGAAGATAAGATTAGAATGATTACTGCTCACACGGAGGCATTCAGACAAATTCAGACAATCATTCTTCCATGCTCCATACATGAATGAAACAGCAAGAAACCCTGATAACTGGTACAATGGGACTTACCCTGTACCATGCACCTCCTGGTGGATTGCAGATTATAAACGTAGATGTGAACTGACAGTCTTTTACATGTGCATAAGGGAAACATCTAATCACCTTTATTTTACCAAGACAAAATTTATGATTTTCTAAAGTTTCAAACCTTGACAGGAAATAATGGATTAGGCTGTCCGTAAATTATAAACTAACATTACTGTGATGATGGAAAATCTCATATAAAGACGTGAAACAAATACTAACAAAGAGATAGAGGGGCTGGCCAGTACAGCCAATAGATACACAAAACATAACAGAAAATTTACGTATCCTAGCTTTTGGAACTTTGTTCCTTCGTCAGGGAGGAGAGAGGGGAAAGAAGGGGAAGAAGAGAAAGTGGATTCAGTTACTCACAAACCAGGTTATGAAGCAACAGGGTAGAGGTAAACAGGGAGGGTAGCAAAGATGGAGGCATGGGTGTATACTCTACAGTATGTCAACATGTTGCCTTGACCTGTTTGATAACCAGGTCTGGCTCCAATTTAGTGCACACGGGACATCATCGAACAACTCCAGTGTCTCCCAAAAACAGCATTAACCATCCCTGTTTTGATGACAATGTGAAACAGGCATGGAACTTCATCCCACAAACTCATAACCAGCACAATGCATGCACGTTTGCATGCTTACATTCGGGCAGTTACACTGGATTTCAATGCATTAGTGTATCACATTTGCAATGGTGTATCTCGCACTTATATTATCCTGTGATCTTGCAATGTTAATCACTTAAATAAGTTACTTAGACATATATGTTCCTGAAATTTCATTACTCTACGTTAATTACTTTTTGGTGTTGCAAATTTTTTTTTTTTTTTTCAGTGTACATGATGACTACAATAATACATTATAATGTTTCTCCAGTGGTTTCAACATTAACTTTTTAACAGAAAAGATTTTGCTTACAGTTCATTTTTAAGTTAACATTTCTAAACTTTTTAACAATCCATATTAAAGCTAGCAATAGTAACTATATTAATAATTGCTACTGTAAACAGTTACACATATGGACATCAGTTTTGAATAATGGGTTTTGAGTGTAAATAATGTTTTATGTAAGTGTTTGTATTGATACTTAAAATTAAATGTCATGTAATGAATGTCCACTGTTTTGTTGGATCAAGTTATTTACGAACGCGATGTACTGTGTTCTTCCATTAGAGAATGAGACTGTATTGTTTATCGGTTTCATTACAAAATGCTAATAAGCTTTTAGTTAGAAAACCTTCTATAACTAGAATTATTAATATGAGAAAAATAGGAACAATGAAGGAACGGAAGATCAGTTGCAGAAAAAAGAGTAGCTCTGAGTTGCAAGAGTGGTTGCTTTTCCCACCCATGTAATTAACTGGCATTATCACCACTATTAACTTACCGTGGTTTCACATCTCATCTGTTCATTGTTCCCCATGTCCTGCCCTTGTGTTCACCCTTCCTATTAGACCATATATGCCTCTGTTACTGTAATCGATATGTAAACAATATTTATCACATGACCTTTTTTTGTTACAGGTTGTAATATTTGACATTGCAGCTTTTAAAAATGGAGCAGGATGTTGTGCCCTCTTTCCTATTGGAGTGTTTCTCTGTGATCAGAATTGGAGGCAGACAATTCACTTGAACTTCCATTGCTGTTGTTGATGTCTTTGAATCATGTTGTTTCTTTGTGATTAATAAAAAAATTATACAATCCAATGGTTTCTTCACCTTGTCTTTAAAAATTCCAGACCTATTGTTCAAACACATATTTTGAGAGTTATGCATCTGAGCATTTTTGTGGAAAGTGCATTTCACACATACTTTCAAGATAAATTGAATAATGACCCCCATTTTGTGTGTTGGGGAAGATAATTTGATACAGCTAAATGCATATACGGGTACACACATTTGCTCGTGCCTGAGACAAAGTGAGAGTGATTCAAAGGAAGAATTCACTACTTTTTACCTAATTTCTAAATAACTCGTACTTTCGTCAGAAATGTCACAATGCAAAGTTGATTAGATAAAGGGACAAAAATGAGAGCAAAATATAATTTGAATATCAGAAAAAATAACCAATTAGTGTTTGTGTAATACTTTACGGCAAGCCTAAAATTAATTTTTAAGCATTGGGATATCTGGGATGGAATAACAATAATATGGAATAGGATAGCTTTCTGCTCCCCACCTAGAGGAGACACTGAGTGGCAGACTGGCACATTGAAGGAAGATTTTTAGATATTAGAAAGTATGGGACAGTCCTCATCTAGCAGGTGTGGTGGTGTGAGGCCGGGGTGGGAGCAGGTAAAGGCCTAGATATGTGAGACAGAGAGACTAGCAAAGGTTTAGGTAACGGGGTTTACAGGAGTGAAGAATATGTCGCAGCTAGAGTTTCTAGGCTTCGTTCCTGTGGCCCCACACCTCAATGCCCTCCCCTGCTCCCATTCCAATCTCACACACTATTACGTCCCCCTAGTACACTTCTCTCTGTCTGTCCACCTCCACACTCCCAACCAGCAGAGACTCCCTATGCTGAGGTGGGCTCTGTCCATTAGATTACACTCGTAAGATGAAAATAAACATTATGCAGCATGAAAGAATTATCTGTGTGGGATGGAAATATGTAGATGTGATGTACGTGCACAGACAAAAAAAAAAATAAAATAAATAAATAAAATAAAAATTACAATGTCAGAAAAATTGAATGATTTATTCAAGAGAAAGAGCTTCACAAATTGAGCAAGTTGGTCCACCTCTGACTCTTGAGCAACTTTGGCATTGATAGATTTGTTGGATGTCCTACTGAGGGACATCAAGCCAAATTCTATCCAAGTGGCACATTGTATTGTCTAAATCATGAGCTGGTTGGGTGGCCCTGCCCATAATGCCGCAGACATACTCAGTTGGGGAGAGATCCCGTGACCTAGCTGGCGAAGATAAAGTGTGGCAAGTATGAAGACAAATTGCGTGTGGGCAGGCATTATCTTGCTGAAATGTAAGCAAATGATGGCTTGTCATGACGAGAAACAAAATGGGGTTTATAATATCGTCAACAGATGTCTGTGTTGTAATGGTGACACAGATGACAACCAAAGAGGTCCTGTTATGAAAAGAAATGGCACAGTAGACCATCAGTCCTCGTTTGGCTGTATGGCAGCCAGCAGCCGGGTTGGTATCGCACTGCTATCTGGTGTGTCCCCAGGCACGTCCCTGGTCTGGAATTGCATTGACTGGAATATAATTGGCTTCAGTGATGAGTCCCACTATGAACTGAGCCTCAATGATCATCACAGATGCGTCTGAAGATGCCCCAGACGGTGGGATACCACCGTGAATGACACATCCCATACGGTCCAACTACCAGGACTGATGATCTGGGGTGCGATTTCTTTTCGTAACAGATCACTTTTGGTCAACAGACAACTATGCTGTAAGGGTGACATGGATGTCACCCCTACAGCATAGTTGTCTGTTGACAATACTGTACATCCTATTTTGTTTCCCTTCTTGGCAAGCCATACATTGCTTACATTTCAGCAAGATAATGCCTGTCTGCACACAGCTTGTCCTCATGCTTGCCAAACCCTACCTTGGCCAGCAAAGTTGCTGGATCTCTCCCCAATTGAGAATGTAAGGAGCATTATGGGCAGGGCCGTTAGACCACCTCGGGATTTTGACTATCTACAGTGACATTTGAATAGAATTTTTCATGATGTCCCTCTGTTGGACATCCAACAACTCTATCAGCCAGAGCCAAGCTTGTATAAGGGCCAGAGGTGGACCATCTCATCCAATTTGTGATGTTCTTTCTCTTGAATAAATCATCCAGTTTTTTCTGAAACTGTAATTATTTTTCCGTCTTCACATGTATGTCACATTTACTGATTTCAGCCCTATTTGGTATTTCGATAATTCCTTCAGTACCTAAGTGTTTTTTTGAGTATATAGTACCTGACAGTTTCTTTTTTTTTCAGTATGCTTGTCTGCTGCCCATTGCCTGCTCTAACTGGTGAGTAGCAATCTGTCCTATTTCATATTGTTAGAATTATCTTTTGACACTCAATATTTATGATGCAAGCAAACTGTTATTGCCACTTGACATGATGATGAATGGTACTCTGTTAGCCATTGGCACAAATGGATTGACATGATAAAACAAGGGTCCACAGCTATTACAAACTTTTTGAATGTGATAAATACAGCTTACTGCTGTCAATACTTCTGTTAATTACATTTTTGATCGTTTGTTATTTTCAAGCATACATGTCAGGTGCTACGACACCTTTGAATTACTGCAAATGGACAAAGATGACCAGACTCATTTCTCTTCAGTAGAAACAACTATTGACAAGAGAAGAAACTTAATGTCATTCAAATCTACTTTTTCATTGGTAGAGATCTTTCACTCATGGGATTAGCAGCAGAGATTAAAAAGAAGCAGCAGCAAACAGATCCAAGGCATCCATTGTTTGGAACTCATGTTCTTCCATCACAACTCCTTATAATAGTATCAGCTCTGGAGAACTAAGTCCCAATTCATTTTCTTGTAACAAAATAGATTGCCATTACCTTGCAGTTAAAAATGGGAAGCTTTACATGAATGTCCTACATGCAGTTATTTTATACTTGTGCTCTTTGAGTTCCTGTCCTAGAATACATTAAAATATTAAAAAATGTGTAAATTAATCTTTGAAACAATCCAAACCTTTCAATGGAAACCAGGAAAGACTTAGAAACATTATCATTAAAAAAAAAAAAAATCAAGGAAAGATAATGTAAGGAACAATCAGGGAAAGTCTGCTGTACCCTTCCTGTTGTGTACTGTGTTATTGTTATTCTTAATTTTTTAAAATTTGATAATGGCCATTAAAGACCATGCAGAATAGCAATTGCACATTACTAGAAGCTGCCTTTGCATTCTTCCTCCAACAGCCCGTTGTATTTGCTCAGCGTAGAAGCCTTTAAAGTTGTAACTCTGGTCGGTCTGAGACGCCGCCTAGATTTAATCCAGCCTGTCAAAGATCCCTTTGTCATTCCCCTGAACTACGTCAGAAACTTAAAGGTTGTTACCAAGAGTATTAAAAATCTGTTTTGTCAACCTGACCTTCAAACTTTCGTCTTCCTGGCTCGACTGGTGCAGGCAGTATTTCTCGATTTTTGAACAGCTTTTGACTTAGTGCCAGATTGATGCTTATTATCAAAATTGCTACTGTGAGGGGTATCGAGTGAAATTTGTCACTGGAATTGAGGATATTTTGGTAGGAATGACTTGCATGTTATCTTGGCTGGGGAGTCATCATCTGATGTAGAAGTAACCTCAGATGTGTCATAGAGAGGTATGTTGTGACCATTGCTGTTCATGTTCATGTACATTAATGACTTTGCAGACAATATTAATAGTAAAGCACTCTTTTCACAGATAGTGCATTTATCTAGAATAAAGCACAGTCTGAAAGAAATTGTACAAACATTCGTCAGATCTTGATAATTTCAAACTTTCTTTTAAATGTTCAGACATGTAAAATCGTGCATTTTGCAAAATGAAGAAAACGCAGTGTGGTATGACTACAGTATCAGGGTGTCTTGCTTGGATTAAGTCTATTCATACAATTACCTGGGTGGAGCACTTTGTAGGGATATGAAATGGAACAGTCATATAGGCCCACTCAGGCTAAGGCAGGCGAAAGACTTAGATTTTTTTTGGTAGAATACCATAGAAATGCAGTCATTCTACAAATCATTTGCTCAAATGTGTGGGACCCATATCAAAATGGATTAATGGGTGATTTGAACGCATGCAGAGAAGGGCAGATCAAATGGTCACAGGTTTGTTTGACCCAAGGGAGAGTGTCACAGAGATGCTGAAATAACTGAATTGGCAGACGCCTCAAGATAAGATGTACACTATCCTAAGAAAGTATGCTTACCAAAAGACGACTCTAGAATATGTTACAACCTTGTAACTATTGCTCCCATAGGGACCGTGAGGACAATATTAGATTAATTACAGCATGCAGAGAGAGATTTAAATGGTCTTGAAACATGAACAAGTTTTAATATCTGGTACAGTGAGATGTACCCTCTGTCATACTCTTCATAGTGGTTTGCAGAGTGTGGATGAACATGTAGATAGCATCATCCAGAACGCAATCAACGTGTATCTGAAACTTGAGCTTGTCCTAGTGTGTAGTGTCACAAACGTTTTGACATTATTATACATACTTCTGCCACTGGGGCAATCATAGGTAATGACTAATTTGGCAGTAATATGCAGTGCTAGATTTGTTAAAAGAAAAAAAAAATAGACTTCTTAACATGTATTTATGGTAAGTAGCACTCTAGAATACCATAGAAATGCAGTCATTCTACAAATCATTTGCTCAAATGTGTGGGACCCGTATCAAAATGGATTAATGGGTGATTTGAACGCATGCAGAGAAGGGCAGATCAAATGGTCACAGGTTTGTTTGACCCAAGGGAGAGTGTCACAGAGATGCTGAAATAACTGAATTGGCAGACGCCTCAAGATAAGATGTACACTATCCTAAGAAAGTATGCTTACCAAAAGACGACTCTAGAATATGTTACAACCTTGTAACTATTGCTCCCATAGGGACCGTGAGGACAATATTAGATTAATTACAGCATGCAGAGAAAGATTTAAATGGTCTTGAAACATGAACAAGCTTTAATATCTGGTACAGTGAGATGTACCCTCTGTCATACTCTTCATAGTGGTTTGCAGAGTGTGGATGAACATGTAGATAGCATCATCCAGAACGCAATCAACGTGTATCTGAAACTTGAGCTTGTCCTAGTGTGTAGTGTCACAAACGTTTTGACATTATTATACATATTTCTGCCACTGGGGCAATCATAGGTAATGACTAATTTGGCAGTAACATGCAGTGCTAGATTTGTTAAAAGAAAAAAAAAATAGACTTCTTAACATGTATTTATGGTAAGTAGCACTCTATCATTTCCTATATTTCTAAGTTCCTACCGAGAGTTTCCATAGTTTGATTTAGACTTCTGAAAAAGTTATAACACTTTTCTGAGCTTTTTAAAAGTGTGAATACAACATTTGTGTCTTACCGCTTCAACTAGAGCAATAGTTCTATTGTACCACATCTCAAAATCTTTGGGTCTAATTTTTTTCGTCATCAGCGGTATACTGTCACAAATCAAGACTTGGTTATGTGTATTGTTAGATTTTGTTTATTATTATTTACGTGGGGTGCATGAGCAATGCAGCTGACTGGGATTCACCTGCTGCAAGTCATAGACTGACCGCTGCTGTGTTCACTGCCTGGGTCAAAGGTGCTGAAAGGATGTGCTCATTGATGCTATGGAGACACTGTTCTGTGTTTTACTTTAATGACAATTATTGTTAGTTTCTTTTTGTTTTGTTTATAAGAAAGGAATGAGGACATCATTAGATCTTTTGAAGAGTACACAACATAAATCACAAAATGATATATCTGTATTAGCAAAAAATTGGACTACATTGTATGATAGAGATGAAAAAGAAACTGTGATTAAATTCTTTCTGTGTTAGATTCCTGAACCTGCCGATCTTTGAGAGAGAGAGAGAGAGGGAGAGAGACAGAGAGAGAGAGAGAGAGGGAGAGGGGGGATGGGATTTAATTGTATCTCCCCATGCAGCTGTAGCATTTTGGCATGTCGTACATTGGTCAGATCATAAGAACCTTGGAGGACTCGTATGTAGGGCATAAGCAACACACACACACACACACACACACACACACACACACACACACACTTAATAATAGTCAAGAAAATTTGCAACCGCAAAATATTGCCTCGGTACAGGTCATAGAATCTAATATACAACACAAATATTTCAATATGCATATCCAGTTACTGGAATAGTGTTATTAAGAAATCTGTTGAGAGACAGAAGTTTTTGCTTAAATTCTTATAATTTACACCAGATGATGTACAAAATAAACTCCAAATTACTGTAACAACATAGTGCACAAGGCACATATTCATTTTCTAATTACAACAATCATACCCCAAACTATAACAATTAAAATATTGAAGACCAGCATTTAATTTTAGCTGCTACAAAATTATGTCACAGGCAACAATCATTTAATTCACTTCTTTAACATAACAATTTAATTTAAAAAAGATAACAAATAACATTTTTAAGTACAATATTCAAGTTTAGGTGCTGCAAAGATGCATAACAATCATCTATGTTTCAACATTCTCATAAAAAATACAACATAAAGAAGAAGACCTGATTGTAGATCATGGGTGGGCTACGTAAAATAAATGACAAAATTCAGCAGCTGTAAAAGGCAGATTTTTTTCCAACTACAACCAATTCCTCCATTTTACAACAGCATAAATGAATGCAGCTCTTTTTCCCCAAATTTGCTGCTTCAGATTATTAGTGTCATAATGAAGTCTTTTAAGAATTAGAGGCACAAACAGATTAATAAATACAAACAAAAGCAGGAATATTCAATTTGCTCAAGGCTACCAAATGAAGGAAGAAAGGGGGCTAGGGAGGAGAAAAAAGATCACATAACAAAGAAATAAACTGCTGATTGTTTGCATCATTCCTAGACTCAAAACCCTAAGCAAAAGAAACAGTGATGATAGCATTGATTTAAAATCATGTCAGAAAAGACGGCAGCTAATTCTAGGTGATCCTCCATAAAGCCATGGTCTCACATTGTCAAACCCCTGCAGGATTGTTTGAGGGACAATGATTTGACATTGATTGTTAAGTCAAAAAGGCAATGCATCTCTGACTGAAGAAACAATCAAAAATATATTCTTTTAATGGAATATTTACATTGCAGTGTACTGATCTGAGAAACATACTGAAAAGAAACATGACTATGTTGAGAAATTTTCATTTTGTATTTTCTTATATTTGTAACCGCAGTACATGAAAAAAGTGACACTCGACATTTGAGTTAACTGAAAGATGAAAGATTAGGGTTTCATGCCCTGCCGATCCTTGTCCCCAAACAGGTACAGCCCGCAAACAGAATTCTACCAACCAGCTTGGACTGAAAACATAACACACAAGAATCGTGCCCGTGAGTGTAGATGACACTCGGAATATCACGCAACACGGATACCCGAGGATGATGTCTGTCAGAGCAGATTGCAGATGAAGCACGAAGGCAGAGGGAACAAATTACAGACCTGCTCCATCTGACGGTCAGTCTCAAGTAGCACTTTGTGAAAGCAACAACTAATGTCACCGAAATATGCGAGGAAGACAATGATGTCCGACTGTGCAAAGGACAACTCGGGAATTTCAGCAAACTTCTGGAAAAACCTGAAGAATTAAATTGACAGAAATCTGTTCTGGATTGGTAACTTACAAAATAAAACATTTTCAATCTCTGGACAAGTCACACACAAGAAAGATAATAGGCCTTTAAAAAAGAGGATACCATACAGTGTAAAGCTGAAACATGTAAATTAGTCTGGCCAATATGCTCTACACCTGAGCAAAAGTGTCAATGAAGTGGTGCACCTTTTAGGAACTGTTAAAAAAGTGTCATTTTACATCAATGAACACAGCAATGACAACCTGATCCTAGGAGAAAAGAGCTGATACACACTATTTATTTAAGAATGAACACTTCACCTCAACTTTCACAGCATGGGACCATCAAAAATTGAAACAATAGAGCAACACAGAGGACACTACCACACAGCTGGGGGAGGGCACAGAGAGAGAGAGAGAGATTTGGAATTCGGTACAGTTACGTTGCAAATTTCAAACTCACAGTTATTCATCTAACAGATGTGCTTTTTAAAGGTACGGTTCAAGAAATGCTGCACATGCAATGCCCAGGATTGTAGCGACGCCACTGTACTTTGGGAGGAGAGTGACAAAAATACTGACAGTGACAAAACAATGAATGTTAGTGAAGTTAAGAGTGTCTTACATGAAAACTGCAACTGAAAGCTTTGTTTTTGTGTGTAATTTATCTACAGTGTACTACAAAAAAACTGGTTAAGGGTAAATCACATTTTGAAAAGCTTTTGTAAATGGGCAACTTGACAAATTATTTTTAATTAAGTTTCTCTCTTTTTCGAAATTAAAGGTGCAACTTATATTCAGGCCAATTCGATGTGTATATAATTTATGATAACTATGAACAGACTTTGAAATTTGCCTACATCACACCAGGTATACTTAACTTATTTCACTGCCCCACACAGATGCTCATGTCCGGTGGAAGTCTCCTCTAGTTCCCCCACTTTTGGCCAGAAGCATTATTTCAGATATCACAATGTCATGACTCACAGCTTTGCACATATCGTACACTGTTAAGGCAGACACCGATACAGCAGTGAGAGCTTCCATCTCCACACCCGTCTGTCCTCTACACTTTGCTGTGCCAGTTACAATCACACAGTTGAGAGCAGAGTCCAGTTCAATGTCCACAGCCACAGAGGATAAAGATATGTTATGACACAGAGGGATAAGGCTGGACGTCTGCTTGGACCCCACAATTCCCGCCAGGCGAGCAACGCTAAGTACGTCACCTTTCTTCAGGCCATTTTCTCGTACGAGTTTCATCAGTTCGGGTCCCACAAAAACCTTTGCTTGTGCTGCAGCAGTCCGTTCTGTCACCAGCTTCGAACCCACGTCGACCATTTTCGCCCTGCTGGTCCGGTCAACATGAGTCAGACTTCCGGACTGTGCTCCCAAACTGCAGAAACGGCAAGAGAAGACAGAGGGCAGTGCTCTGTGTGTTTGTCTTGTTAGGAGTCCTGTATTGCACATAATGCTTGGGGTACAGGGAAGCAAAAGAAACTGTTTTCTAGATTCAGTCACTACACTCAAATTATGTGACAACAACTGAGACATCTGTGTATCCAACACAAACAGGGGCGAAATATTGGTATCTGAGAAGAAGTACTTTTGAAAATCTTGTTTCTGAAGGTTTAACAACTTCCGACTTTGTGCCTTCACAACATCACTACAGCCATCAAGTTCAGTGCCACCTGGAATAAAAATACAAGCTGTAACAAAGAACTCTTCATAATCTGAAAATAGGTTAACTACAAAAGAATTTTTAAGGATTCGTGTTGAAACACCCCCGATTAATTCCTTTACTGGATTTTGGGTAATTTACCAAAGCCACAAAACAGTTAATTATTATGATATATGACCGTGTGCTTACTGCATGAAAGGCTATTGGTTGTTCTGCGTTGTTCTGCTGTGGTTTAGGGAGTATTTCAACCGAATGCGGCTGTTCTGAGACGGAATAGCTAATGATTGAAAGTTTGTCTATTATTAAGTATCACAAAGGTTGCGATGTACAACTGATATATATTTCCTACTAACACACAAATTCTGAGGCTGTTGCTACCTTTGCCTTACACGTCTAATTGTGGTTATCTCTTTTTATTGATTGCTGATTTTCAGCACTTTGTCACAGGCAATGCTGATGGTTAACATTCACAACAATCCTCACTGCAATCCATGGTTGTTGCTGGCTGACGCGGTTGACACGAAACACGTAATTTGGCACTTGTCACTTTCTGTTTCATATCACTCGCGAATCGGCATTAGTGAGAGTCAACCCCACGACGATCAGGGGGACGTGCTCACTCGTCATACTCCAGTGAATTTTACCGTTTACAACTCACTAGACCACCATTCTTGGCCGTCTTTCCCACTCTACTTCTCACTCGACACTCTACCATACTACTGCGCACTCAGCACTAGTCTCACTGCCTACTGCAGTGCTCGACAATCGACTCCTGTCCGCTATCGACCTGGGCGTCAGATACTAGAATCTATGTTTGTGGGATCACGGATCCCTTACAGTGTTCAAGACAAGTTCTTTGAACCTTAATGATCTGTGATGATTCTTTTCTTTCCTAAGCTAAGGTCGAAAATCTGTTTTGTCTGCAGAAGTGTGCAATATGAATGTTACACAAAGTTGATAGGAACATCTCACATAAATCTCCTCAGTGGCTGTAGATTTCACAATCTTGCAGGAGTGGATATAAGGGGAGGTCATTGCAATGATGATAACTACCACCCACTTCCCAAACAACATATTATACTGGGGTGCCCTTAAGAAGGCAGCAGTGTGGTTCATTCCGTGCAGAAAGAGATGGGGAATGCTTTATGGTGCTGTCTGTGTGTTCTCTCTCTCTCTCTCTTTCTCTCTGTCCCACGACTCACATTTCAGCCACTTCCAACCCTCGTATCTGGCACAGGCCACTGTGTCTGCTTCTGACTCTGCCTAGTAGAATTTATGCGGTCGGAAAGCTATCGCTGTTGCTTTCTAATGTAATACTTGTCATGTTTCCTTTATGCCAGCCATTGTGAACACTAATGGCTAAGTAACCTCACCATACCTAAATGCCTTGTATCGTACACGCACCCCAAAATGCACACTACAGACAGATGTGGCAGAACAACACGATGTCTTTATATTTTTTACTTCACCAATTTCCAAATGCACACATAACTTTTGGAGAAGGAGGTAGCATGGAAACAGAAGTGTGTCAAAAATGCCAAGTTCTTCCAGCAATGACAAGCTACATGTAATAAAGGACACTTTTCAGTTGCTCGTGCTAGGGTCTGCCCACAAGGACATGCTTTTGGTCTGATTGACAACATTCCAGCCGGGTAAAGCTGCACACCACTGGGTTGAACATACCAGGTGTCAACAACAGATCCGGTACAACAACAACAGAAAGAATGACTTCCCGAACACAGTTGGAAATCATTGATAGAAACAGTATTCCCCTCATTCACATGTGTTTGCAGACCTCTGTTCAGTCATAATGTTTATTGAAATGATGATGGTGAGCACACACTTTGACAGAGTTCAACTTGGTTGTTACGTGATTGTTCAGATTTTTCCTTATTTCCTCCTCCCTTTTCTCTTCCCAAAATCGTTTCATTCATTGACTGTGTTCTTGTTTCCTTTGATATGTACATATTTTCTCTGTTTTCTTCCTTCCCTTTACTTCAAGTTTTATGTTCATAATTTTGATTCTGAATTTGTCTCTTTCATTCATCATTTCCATTCTGATTCCTGCTCGTTTTAGCCTTCTTCTATTTCTTGAAACCAACTGGTTTTTTTTGATTTAGGCATTTACTACATCCTAAATCCCTTTGTGAATCTGTTGCTGTTCATTGTGTGTATGTGTCCACAGAATGTTAGTCGGTGTTTTCTGATTGTGACTGAGTCTGCCTCTGTGTTCTTATAATTCTCTGGTTGATCTCTTCATCCATATGCCATCTCTGTACACTGCTCCAAAAAATTTTCTGAGGATTTTGCATTGCATTCTTTCTGCTTTGTGGTGCCTGGTCCTCAGATTGTGGTCATTTCTGATGCGAAGAGTGCTTCTGATACTATAACTGTATTGTAGCGCATGTGTTTGCCTTGTACTGAAATGTTTCTTTTATTATAGTGTGTCCATGTCAGTTTGTACACTTTCTGAAGTTCTTTTGTTTGTCCTATGTTTTCTTCCTTCTTTGATCCACCTATTTGTATTGTTACTATTATATTGAATAATTTAATATATTTTTGTGTGTTTATTATTATTATTAAAATTGTAGATGTCTGTCATATGCTAACAGTGAGGTTGCTAGCGAGTTGCATTTTTGAGGGAAGCTGGGTGAGGGGGGTGGAAACAATAACAAACCATCACTCCCCCAACCCCCCCCCCCCCCCCCAAATAACCAAACCCTGGGTGCCAATACATTTGCTCTGTATAGGTGTTTGTGCCCAGAAGTAAGAGTCAATTTAGCAAAAAAAGGCAAAGGAAAGCTTCATGTTCTGGCCCACATCAAAACCAGATGACCAACCACAGTGTAATCCTCTGCAATGGCATCACTGAAATCAGTATAGTGGGGGGGAGGGGGGGGGGGTGAGTCAGCACACCCTGTTCTGGTCACTGCCAGCTTTCTTGACCTCAGAGTCACTACGCCTCAGTCCAACAGTTCCTCAATGGGCATCACAAGGCTTGGTGCACCTCGTTCCAGTCCTCCCACCAAGGAAAACCACGGGCAGTACTACGGGTGAGTCGCAGCTGAGCAGCTGCCTTCCCTCTGTACCTGCAGTAGCTGCGAGAGGATATTTGTGTTACATATACGCTAAAACTGGCATAGATGCCACAGGACACTCTTTGGAGTGTCACTAATAAGCACACGCTGCTACACACTTGACAGTGCTAGGTGGCCAAGAGTTCTGGCTCAAAGTTCCTGCAACTGTGGTTGGAACTTCCCCAGTGTGACTCTCCCATTCTTTAATAGGGTATTTCAGTGTCCGGGGCACGTTCACATTGGACAACACTTTCCAGTACAGGCCTGCTGTCTACCACCCGTGCTCTCTTGCACTGTGCATTGCATCTTGCACAAGTGAGTCATAAGGACTCCCCTCTTCTGTATGTACACTAAAAAAGCAAAATTGTCTTTTCAGACGAAAAAGTAAAATTGTCTCATATCCACATTCTATCCTTAAAAGTATCCTTATGTCTGGGAGACGGCAGATCCACCGAGCAGATCCCACCCAACGACCCGTAGCAAGACTGCAGCACAAGAGGCAGGAGTGCCATCTGTTCCCTTCAATGTTTCTGTCTTGCTTTGCCACCTATCAGTAAGTGATGAACCAGCTAAATCTGGACTTTGCTGCCACAAATCAAGAAGCAATGGCTCGGAGACAGCATGAGCTCATTGTCCAACTGACGGGTGGAAGCAACGCAACAGCAACAGCAACACCAACACCAGTCACACCACCAGTGAATATACTAGAGAGGCCCTCAATATCACCGCAGGAGTCCTCGAGCTGGAAGTGACAGCTCCGTGGAACAAAGATGGACCTTCGAAGCTGGTGGGTCCAAAATGGAATCAGCAGCAACATACACGAACAACTGAGCCTACTGACTCACATGGCAAATGCAGCGTGCTTTCACCAACAGCAGTTCTGAGCATCGGTAATACGAGCGCCCATACAAACAATTTTGCAGCACCTCAACTACACAACACTAACCCAGCCGCTACGCAGAACACTACACCGACTGGCTTCCCACTGGTCATAATACACAATTACACTTGCCTCGGCAAGCTAAACAAGACATTTGTAGAATGTCACTCCCCACCATATACCAAACACAAAACTCACAAGGGACCATGTATCACTGTATGTATGCAACAAAACAGATTGCACAAATCTCCTGAAATTCGTCAAAGCTGGGGGAATTGAGTATCATAAATATAGCACCCAAGGGGGAAAAACTCGAATGTACATCATGAAAGGAGTTGACACCACAACCCTCAATGACATTCTTCATGGTATAATCACAGCTCTCAGCTGGGACTGTGAGAGCATGAGATGAATTCTGGGATTCGTGACACACAGACTGCAGCCAAACTATTTAGTGGATTTGGACGACACAGCTTACTCATGCAACTTTCTGACGCAGATGCTCCTGCTTCACATGGTCGTAGTAGAAATATACACACTTCCGTGTGTCCCCCAACAGTGCCACCACTGCCAGCAGATTGGCCGTGCGGCACCCGATGTGAACTGGCACACAGTGCTGCAAATGCACTGGTAACCATGTAGCACGACACTTTAAACTTGGTACAACTATCAAATGTACCAAATGTGGAGGGGTCCATGTGCAAACTACAGATGGTGTGCAGCATACAAAGAAGCTCTAAGGTGCAAAAGTGCCAAAGACAGACAAGTGGTAACCAGAACAGCTCCAAGACACTCCCCACCCCCCAACCAGTAAGGTGTGGAATCTCTTTTACTAGCATTGTCAGTGGAAGTGGATGAACTGAGGATGCACAGAGCTCCACAAACTCATGGCACACTCGCACAACAACAGAACCACAACCCACACCTGCAATGCTAGAAACTGCCCCTGTACTGATGACAACACTGCCGGTCCCAGACAACACCAAGTCAACTCTGTCTAGGCCACATTGTGACACTCGTGATATCACAGAAGACACACCCAAACTAGGGCAACCACAAACACACGAAATGAAACAGAGGTACCCAAAAAACAAAAGAGGGGACACTATCACACCACAACAAATACACCAACAACAGACCAGACAAACATAGGAACACATTAAAAGGAACAATGTAACCGTAACTCACACTCTTGCCCCCCTCACCACAGCAATAACACAGGTGACCCCAGATGAAATACAAACCATGAATAACACACAAGCCAGCCCATCCAGTACACCAACATAAGGACCACCAGCCACCAACACCACCGCCAACACTTTGGCTGACATAACAAACATTCTCACCACAATCAGAGGCATAGTGGAGACACTATTCCCCACTCACGTGGCTTAAGATCCTCTTGAGGCTCTTCATCATAACGCATGCACAAACTCATGACGGCTACACCCAGCCATTGCATGGCTGCTATACAAACTGCTATCACCACACCGCCCACACTCTTCCATAGATAATACACCACAAAACACAAACAACAGTACTTTGACTCAGATGCTATTCTGGAATGCAGATGGGATTGGCAACAAAAGGGCAGAGCTAGCTGCATTTATGGAGGAGAAGGGAATCTGGAATGCTCTCATGAACAAAGCTTAACTCCAGTCACACGAACAACTACTCTTCCCAAGATATTACATCTACTGAACTGACCACCTGAAGGCACAACTGTGGGTGGAAAAGCAATCATCATATATTGAGACAAAGAATACACAAATATTAAGATCCCTGAACCTGCAAGACTAGAAGCCACAGCTGTTAGGGTCAAGTCAACTGAGTGAACACTACATTGATATCGATATACAATTGATCTGGTAATATCATAACAAGCGATATCAGCACAATACTCAACATAGCATAGTGACTAATAGCCACTGGTGATCTTAATGCTAAACACTCTGCTTGGAACTAACAAAGATCAAACACCATTAGCAAAAAAACTATGCGAACATGCACTGCGCCCAAACTACATTACACTAGTGCCAGCTGAGGTGACACTTAAAACAGGGAACAGAGACTAAATGTGATAGACATTAGATGTGATTGGCATTATAGTCACAATCAACATTGAAATTATACATGATTTGGCCTCACCAAACACCTGTAATACTTTACTTGGAAGAAACACAGCAGTATGATGAATCTCACAGGATACTGAGCTACAAGCGTGTGAATTGGGCATTGTTCAAGGAAATGCTTGAAAAGTCATATCCCACAAATTCCCAAAATTACACAAAGCAGGAAACTTGTTGAAGCTGTCAAAGCCCTTACCACCGCCTTACAGACCAGCATACTCCATGGAGGAGAAGCATGAGCTGATGACCAGAACACTAGCAACATCATTCACACTGAATCTGGCTCCTTCCAATCCAGCACTGCTACTTGAAATGAACCAGGAGGTTACATGGCTTGTAACCCAGCCCACGTGCAATGTAACAATACATACTGCTACACATGAAATTACACAGGTTATTAAGCACAAAACAGCTAGAAAAGCTCCTGGTCCCAATCACTTTCAAAACCATGTCACCCAGGAGTTCACAAATAAAGCTATAGAGCATCTCACACATATGACGAATACCATTCTACAACATCAACACTTCCCTGTCCTGATGTTCAGGAAGCCAGGGAAATACCACTCCCTACCACAAAATTATGGAGCCATCAGCCTGCTGAGCTCCCTGAATAAGATTGTTGAGAAGATGATTCTCAAACATCTTACTATGCACTGCAACACCAATCACTCGCTGAGACTGGAGCAATTTGGATTCTGCAATCACCACTCCACAACACAACAACTCCTCGGTGTAGTAGAACATATTACACACACCCCCAACACCAACAAAGCTACAGGAGTGCTGTTCTTGGTCTTCAGTCATCTACGGCACAATCGTCTCATTCGCAAACTCTGCACTGCTAGTCTCTCCAACGAGTTCATGCATCTTACACACTCAATCTCACCCACAGAAGCTTCAACACCGACGTTCAGGGCAAACAGTCAACACAACACAGTATACAAGTGGGAGTACCCCAAGGCAGCATCCAAGGGCCCCTCTTGTTTAATCTCTACGTCAATGACTTTCCAACTGAACAAAACACAATGGCAACCATCTACGCAGACGACATTACCATCCTAGTGCAAGACTGGAAACCATCAGGCATAATTCGCAACTGCAAACAAAACTGCCTAGCTGGAACGACAGTGTGTTAAAGCAAATGCTGACAAGTGTGAATCAGTTCTGTTCACTGACAAACCATAACAACTGCACAAACATTAAGTGTTCTGGCATACCCACAAGCTCTGGAATGAAAATTAAGATTGCAAGAGCTAAGAAGGCAGTGAACACACCGTCAGCCAATAGCCCACTGGCAAGGACCACACCACGACGGGAGCAGGCCCCTAGACAAAGAGAATATAAGTGCCGCTCCTGCCAGCCTCGGCCACTCAGTATTTGGACAGGATTAGGACAGTATACGGACAGGCCTAGCGCTGAATGCTACAATAACAGTTATTAGTGATCCACAAACTGTGTGTCAAACTTGCACGAACATTGTATATAGCAAAGGACTCGGATTTATACTGCATGTCGCCTATTGCTTGCGACACCATTGTAAATTCCAGGTTAAGCATTGTCAAACTTCTTATTTGTAATAAAAACTATTAATGTTGTTTGCTTGAATTGTTGTATAGCATTTTGAGAATGCAGCATCCTTTAGGCACCCTATATGAGATGAGTGGGCAGGACCCCACATTAAGACTGAAGACAAATAACGCTACACACACGCCCAATACGTTTCAGTGTGAAAGTCAAATACTTCAGTGACTGGCCAACTGAGCAAATGCAAGGCTCAAACAGTGTTACTCTAAGCTCAACAGGTAAAGCACACTGAATAGGAGGGTATCGAGGTCTGTGTACATGATACTGATTAGATCCATGATGATACATGCAGCTGCAGTCTGGGGTTATGTGGCTCTGACCGCCTGTGCCGCCTACAGGTGATACACAACGAAGTGCACCACAGTCCACACACACTGTCGATCTTCACAGAGAATACTGCCTTGAGACTCACACACAGATATTCAAAAAACTCACCACACGACTGTAAAGGAACTTGAGACACTCTGACAATTATTTCATTCTTAACCTGGGAAACTACGACCACAACCATGGGTGAAAACACAACTGCTGAAAAACACTTCTATCTAGGGACAATTAATCACCTGTGGACAGCACAAGCTCACAGACAAAATAAACACTGGTGAATCCCTGCATTACAGCAAAACTAAATGGCATTGCCAGCTGCAAATATCTAGCTGACCAACTGGCAATACGGGAAAGCAGTATTGCACACTAAACATAAACATATCCAACCAAACCTCTTTATGGCCAATTGACCACTCGTATAACGACCTTGGCATGTTACAAGTACAGATGCTGCAGGTGGCCCAGGAGACACTGAGGTGCACAGCCCAGGAGTACCCCTCCTCAATAGGACTGACACTCGTAAAGAGTGTTTTAAGCTGCGACAATGGTATCGAGCATCGCATGATACCCAAAACTAACGACAACCTCACCCTTGCAGACAGAAAGAAACTGTTACTGCTCTTACTATCTGTCCAGACTATTGCAGAAGTTCTTTTCCTTTGGTGCTTGCCTCGGCACTTTTCTCCCTCTGCCCTTAAAACTGCTATGTTCTGCTCACTTCTCGACCACTTCTATCGCCTCAAAGTGCCTGTATTAGTGGGTAATCCTACGGACAACATCATGACCCCACATCCTGTGCACTTCTCAATTGTAACGAAGCAAACGGAGGTGATGGTAGAACTTTGGTGATGGTCACCATGTCAGTGTGGGTGTGGAGTAGCTTCGCCCCTTAAAAAAAAAGGCATTACCACGAATTGGACCTGGGTCCTCCACATAGCAGCAAGATATGCTGACCTTGAGCTGCTGAAATGGACAAGAGAGAATTTAGCATTAATTGCAAAGTTTGCAACCATAACAATCACAATATAAATAATTTCCATAGAGAATATGCATTGAAGCTTAGGGTTAAGAAAACTGTTTTATATTCAGGTGCAACACCCTTTTAACATCTGCCAGCCGACATTAGGAGCAGTCGGGAAATCCCCAAATATTCAAAATTAAAGTAAAAAATGTTTTATTAGCCAGTACACCAATAATTTACCTGGATATGTGAATTTACCTACCTGTCCCACCTCAAATACACAACACACAAACACTTTCTAACAGAAGACCATATTTAGCCATGCAACATATTCTCTAGGAGCAGACAGGAATGCCTTTTGAAGTGGTGATTACATCATGATAATAGCCTATGTGCAGGTACGGTTGGTCCTCCACGGAACAGAAACTACTGTACCGGTCCCAACGTGGCATTGACAGCATAAAGGGCATTGCACAAGAAGGAAGTATATGAATTTATCAGAATAAGTTTAGATGACAGTGTCCTGTGTAAAATTAAATGCCCATTTAGCATGAAGTATTAAATCAAAATAGTGGCAGAGCAGTTTAAGTAGCAGAGCATTGGCTTTTTTCAAGTAGTTGCTTCTCTGTATATTTATAAAAATAAAATGATGTAGAACTGATCCCCTTGAATAATGATTAATGTGAGCAGATTAGTAGTAGATGAAAATGGTTGTTAGTAGTTCAGTGGCACTTCTCACTTACTCGTTTTACACCCCTGAAGGCTCTCATCGGTGATGGAGCTGTTGGAATATTACATGTGAATGAATGGCTGAACTCGATAATTTTCAAGGTATTCAATATTCTTGTACAGTGCATTCAAAACAAAGTTATTTAAAATGAAGAGGGATGTGTACTTCATAAACTGGCTTGACAACAAGTACACAATGAAGCAGTGTGATGTAGCTTATTCAAGGACCTCAGTTTCGCAGGAGACCCTGAGGCAACAAGTACACGCATCATGTTTGCTCACTGTTTTTTATTGCCTGTGCTCGAGCACAGTATGAAATGTATTAATTTTTATGGAGTCAGCTATCCGTCCAATTTCCTTCTCCAATCTGAGGCTGCTTCCCATCTCTAATTAATTTGTCGTTAACAGGATGTTAATTGTAATATTCCCTTTATTGAACCCATTTTCAGCAAATTGCTAAGCTGGTAATCTTCCTTTCTGTATTGAATAATAATAGTAACTCTGACATTTACATGAAGAGACATACCAGCAACAGCATTTAGCTGTCTTTTAAACTTCATTTGATGCATCCAGAACATTGGAGATATACTGCAAAGTCAGTAAGACATATTTACTGAGAAAAATCATACACGACACACTTGCTTCCACTGAACGCATCCACACCCATTAATGTACAGGCAAAAATCCACAAAACCTAACATTCTAGAAGTGGAACAAAATGAATAATATTTTTCAAATACAGTGCTTAAAAAAGTTTCACACTGCCCCCACAGCTTGCAAACTTTGTTTTTAACCCATTTGTGGGCACATTTTTTGTAGCAGCCCTGTAAAGTTAATTGTTTTGGTATCATTTTAGAAGTTTCAACTAAATTTAATTTTTGATTATTTTATTTTTGTGATTTAGGAGCAAAAAACTATAGTAGTAAGTATACTTCCCACTGTCTTTAGTAAGCTGTTATGAGTTACTACTACATGTGAAAAAAAGGAATTTTCTGATTTTATTTGACTATCTATTTTACAATCCTAGAAACTTCATTTAACACTACTTAAAGAAACGAGCTGAGGCAAGTCACAATAGCATATATTGCAGAATGAAACAATGTGTTCTGTTGTAACAAGTGACAACAGCACTGATGTCATGACAAACAGGCACCAGTGGTTTAGCATATTATCACAAAAGATCAACCACGTCCAGAGGAGGTACAACATTTTCCCAAGAGCATAGTAAAACAACTAAATTAGTGGTAAGTATGGTCAGTTGGTGGTAAGTATCTTTTCTGCAGTCCAAAAAAGAAATTAATTTTGTGGTAAGTATATTCTTCTTGTATCATGGAAAAATTACTTTGGTAGTAAGCATACTTCCCAGTGGCCTTCAAAACAACATTATTTGGTGGCACATATATTTGCAACTGCTTCTGAAAGGAACAAGTGACATTTAATGACAATTAAAAGCTACATTTCATAACAGACAGAAAGTTCAGCTGGTGCAGCAAACTAACATCAGGTGCCAGGTGCATACAGAGCTCGTATGATGTGTTCTCAGGAATACAGTAAAGAAATACAGTTGATGGTAAGTACATGTCCCACATCCTGTGAAATGGTAAAATCAGGAACTTCTCTCAAAATATATCGAGCGAGGTGGCACAGTGGTGAGCTCACTGGACTCACATTCAGGGCGACTAACAGTTAAAGTCCATGCATTACTCTCCTGTGGCAACCTGTTCATCTCAGAGTAGCCCTTTCAACCTACAGCCTCAATTATCTGCTGGATGTATTCCAATCTCTGTTTTCCTCTACAGTTTTTGCTCTCTACAGCTCCATCTAGTCCACCCAGACTTGGGATTCCTGAGCTTTCTCTAAATCAGTACAGGCAAATGCCGAGATGGTTTCTCTGAAAGGGCACAATAAATAGCCTTCCCATCCTTGAAACAATCAGAGTTTGTGCTCAGACACTAAAGACCTCAGTGTTTATGGGACATTAAACACTTATCTTCCTTCATTTCTCCTTTCTCAATATTCTTTTGTCCACCAGAAATCACTAAGTACAACTGACTGTGTAATGTAGGTGAAAGCGAACCTGCACTCTCATTTACTTTAGCAGAGTGCACTGTGTCTCCATTCGTTAATGGGACAGTGTGACTCACGTGGGCTGTACAGTCTGTCGACCTGCTGCAAAGAGTCACTTAAGGCTTTTACTGGTCATGAGAGATATACTTAGCAGTAGCTGTGTTTCTTTACTGCATTTATGGGAATACATTGAACCACTTCTGCATGCTCCTGGCATCCAGTGATAGTCCGCTGCACCAGTTTACTTTCTTTTTGTTATGAAATATAGCTTTTAGGGCTGTGAGAAGTATACAGCCCACCAAATAACAGTGTTTTAATGGCTCTTGGAAAATATGCTTTCCATCAAAATAGTTTCTCAAAATGGTTTGGGAAGTACACTTACTGTATTTACCCGAATCTAAGCCACACTGGAATCTAAGCCGCACCTGAAAAATGAGACTCGAAATCAAGGAAAAAAATTTTTCCCGAATCTAAGCCCCACTTGAAATTTGTGACTCGAAATTCAAGGGGGAGAAACGTTTTAGACCACATCTCCAAACCGAAACAAAGTTGGTCCATTTAGGTCGAATGAATGACGATACAGCTACAGTAGTTTGGTGCGTGTGGTGAACTTAGCAGTTAAGCTTTACCACGTAGTCATTGCTATGCGTCAGGCTCTCCGTCCGCATTTATACTAGAGAGTCTTTTTCAAGTGCTTCGTCTGGTTTGAATTGATTGCTTATTTTTCTTTGATCTGATAAGTGCCGTTCTCTTTGTTACATTACAAATGTAATGTATTGCGAATATATAGAAAGAAGGATCCTTTATTGTATGATTATATGATAGCGGAACAAACACTGGCAGCAGTTACTTCTGTAAAATATCTGGGAGTATGCGTGCGGAACGATTTGAAGTGGAATGATCATATAAAATTAATTGTTGGTAAGGCGGGTACTAGGTTGAGATTCATTGGGAGAGTGCTTAGAAAATGTAGTCCATCAACAAAGGAGGTGGCTTACAAAACACTCGTTCAACCTATACTTGAGTATTGCTCATCAGTGTGGGATCCGTACCAGATCGGTCTGACGGAGGAGATAGAGAAGATCCAAAGAAGAGCGGCGCGTTTCGTCACAGGCTTATTTGGTAACCGTGATAGCGTTACGGAGATGTTTAATAAACTCAAGTGGCAGACTCTGCAAGAGAGGTGCTCTGCATCGCGGTGTAGCTTGCTCGCCAGGTTTCGAGAGGGTGTGTTTCTGGATGAGGTATCAAATATATTGCTCCCCCCTACTTATACCCCCCGAGGGGATCACGAATGTAAAATTAGAGAGATTAGAGCGCGCACGGAGGCTTTCAGACAGTCGTTCTTCCCGCGAACCATACGCGACTGGAACAAGAAAGGGAGGTTATGACAGTGGCACGTAAAGTGCCCTCTGCCACACACCATTGGGTGGCTTGCGGAGTATCAATGTAGATGTAGATGTAGATGTATAGGTGTTTCCATCACTCTAAGCTCAAAATGCATTATAGGACTGTGCCATGCATTGTTTGTCGCATTTTGATTATGCGTGTTTACGGCCTGTCGCCGCTCGCGGGATGGCTTGCTTTTGCGCACGCTACTGCCGCTTACAATTAAAAAAAAAAAAAAAGAGAGAGGAATCGCCTCATCAGTGAGACAATGGCAAGAGACTGCTATTTGTTGTTACTTACACTGCTGGTTTCTTTGATAATGATCAACAAGAACCATATAATAGACTGCATATGATAGATGTTCCAAACGAAAGTTTAGCGAAAAATTTTCTCCGTTTGAAAATTTTTGCAGACGCCTCTTTAGTGCATTACATTCTGCACAGAAATTAGAGCCATCTTAGGTTTAAAAATCTAGTCAGTTGCCGTGCTTCATTTCTGACTGTATCACTATTCAGCATAGGAATAATACGAATATAAACATGACATGATATATATATTCTTCCGCGTTTGCTGTTGTCTCACTCTAGTTTCATAGTTTATTAGGAAGACAGGATTTAAATGAGATAGCAGGAATCACATAGGAATACATGGCAAAATGTTTACATTCGTATTATTCCTATGGTGAAGAGAATACTGCATGTGATTCACAATTCATAAAAGTTGCTATTAACAACCATCTCTTGTCAGAGGTAGGACAAAAATTCAGAACGTAGACTTGGCCATATTGACAAACATCCCAAACAGTCTTCCAGTCGGATTTTCATAGTACATTGAAAGGCTGCAACATTCAGAGATGAAGAATATGGAATTTGTATTTACTTTGTTGGATAAAGTATGAAAATGCAGTGGTCGAAACTCGGGGCAGAGAAAAAAGCTCGTCTTCCACCCCCCCCCCCCCCCCCCCCCCCACCACCCTCCACCGTTTTTTTTTTAATTTGTTTACTGACGCAGAGGTTTTGGCGCCAGTATTTATCTTTGTGCCTGCAAAGCATGCCTGTGTAGTGCTACATATATTCGACGGCAGAAGTTAGTTGTGGCGGCACCTACCAACATTTTTCAGAACTTCCGCTTACTTTGCACTTGATTCTAAGCTGCAGGTGGTGTTTTGGATTACAAAAACCGGAAAAAAGTGCAGCTTAGATTTGAGTAAATACGGTATTACACAATTATGTCTTTTGTGAATCTCGGGAAGCACACTTGCCAACCACTTAGTGGTTTTACAAAGCTTTTGGGAATATATATTACCATCTGTTGATGTACCTGGTATCTTGTGATAGTACACTGTACCAGATGCATAAAAATTGCTACAACAAACAGTTTTTGTTTGTTGTCAGATCACTACTATCGTCACTTGTGTAGTTGGAAAAAAAAAATTGCCTCATTTTCACAGTGGAAAATAGCAGCCCACAAAAGGGCTCTAGGAGAAATACACTACCACTACAGTTTTTGTACTAAACCACAAAAATAAAATTACAAAAATAAATAAATAAACAAACTGATCACATGTCAAATATAACATCAAAAAATTTGACTTTGCAATGGGATTAAAGCGTTAATGCTTAAAGACTGCCCAAGCATTGTTACTTTACAGTGAGAATGTTTGTCAGCATGCAAAGTTACCACACAATTGGCAAAAGCTACAGCGACGTCATATGAACATTCCACAGCCTTTGCAGTAACAAAATGTTAAAAATCGGCACTACAGAGATTGCTCAGAGCCAACAACGACTGACGACTGCTAACTTCAAATTATAGCTGACAGGTAGTACCTCAGGAACTTACTGTAACTGCACTGTGACTTTTTTGCAGATAATGGGGAGAGCTGTGTTGACTCACACGGTACACAACCATCTCGACACATTCAGTGGGGTCTCTAGGTGTCCATTATGTACTACAGTACAAACCCCCAGGGAATGTAGTGCACAAAGAATCGTGGTGTACATGGAAACCGGTGGATGGCAAGCGACAATCTTTTTAAGGAGCACTAGTGAGAAAATTTAGAGAAATGGCTGTTGACGCTGACTGCAGAACAATCTACTGTGACTAATGTACATTCCATGTAAGGGCCATGAAGACAAGTTTAGAGAGATTAGGGCTCATTCAGAGGCATATAGACAAGTCATTTTGCCCTCACTCTGTTTGTGGTGCAACAGGAAAGGAGATTACTAGTGGTGATACAGGGTGTCCTCCAGCGGAACTTGGATCAGTGGTATTGTATTCCTTTCACAATAAGTGAAGCATTTCTTTGATACCTGATGATCCTTGTAGAAGGGTGCGGAAATGGCCAGGTACCAATGCATGTCTCAAGTGTGAAGACCCACAGATTCAGCACATAGTTGAGTCAGTCTGGTTTTGGTCTTGTGTCACCTATGGATATCAAATGCCTCTAATAACTAGTAAGTATAATTTGAGAGCTGTGCAGTATCAGAACTGAATCCTCCAACCTACTGTTTAGCCAACAAAATGTCAAAATTTCAGCAATGGATCTCTCGACAAATAGTGCACTATGGCATAGGTCCTGTTCTTAGCATGCATTTATTGTAATTTCCTGCTTAATGCAAAGTCATAAGCAATTGGAAAAAAGCATGGTAATTCCTGTATATAAGAAGAGTAAAAAAATGGACCCACAACATTACAAACCAATATCCTTAACATTGGTTTGCTGCAGAATTCTTGAATGTATTTTCACTTTGATTTCCACGAGGCAGAAAAGCTTCTGTTCACAAATCAGCACAGATTTAGAAATCATCGTTCGTGTGAAACTCGACTTGCTCCTTTCTCACAAGATATCCTGCAAATCAGCAATGAAGGGAACAGGCAGATTCCACATTGCTGTTTCCAGAAAGTGTTTGCCACAGTTGCATACTGTTGATTAAGGTCTGAAATTACAGATTAGGTTTCAAGATATGTAAATGGCTCGAGATGACTTCTTGTGTAGCAGAAGCCAGAATGTCGTCCTTGATGGTGAGTGTTCATCAGAGGCAGGGGTATTGGGGTTATTCTCAGGAGTGCCCCGGGGAAGTATGATAGCACCACTCTCATTCTCTATACAGGGTGTTACAAAAAGGTACGGCCAAACTTTCAGGAAACATTCCTCACACACAAATAAAGAAAATACGTTATGTGGACATGTGTCTGGAAATGCTTAATTTCCATGTTAGAGCTCATTTTAGTTTCGTCAGTATGTACTGTACTTCCTCGATTCACCGCCAGTTGGCCCAATTGAAGGAAGGTAATGTTGACTTCGGTGCTTGTGTTGACATGCGTCTCATTGCTCTACAGTAATAGCATCAAGCACATCAATACGTAGCATCAACAGGTTAGTGTTCGTCAGGAAGTGGTTTTGCAGTCAGTGCAATGTTTACAAATGCAGAGTTGGCAGATGCCCATTTGATGTATGGATTAGCACTGGGCAATAGCCATGGTGCGGTACGTTTGTATCGAGACAAATTTCCAAAACGAAGGTGTCCCGACAGGAAGACGTTTGAAGAAATTGATCGGCATCTTATGGAGCACGGAACATTCCAGCCTATGACTAAGCGACTGGGGAAGACCTAGAATGACGAGGACACCTGCAATGGACGAGGCAATTCTTCGTGCAGTTGACGATAACCCTAATGTCAGCGTCAGAGAAGTTGCTGCTGTACAAGGTAACGTTGACCACGTCACTGTATGGAGAGTACTACGGGAGAACCAGTAGTTTCCGTACCATGTACAGCGTGTGCAGGCACTATCAGCAGCTGATTGGTCTCCACAGGCACACTTCTGCGAATGGTTCTCCAACATTGTGTCAATCCTCATTTCAGTGCAAGTGTTCTCTTTACGGATGAGGTTTCATTCCAACGTGATCAAATTGTAAATTTTCACAGTCAACATGAGTGGGCTGATGAGAATCTGCACGCAATTGTGCAATCACGTCATTGACACATATTTTCTGTGAACGTTTGGGCAGGCATTGTTGGTGATGTCTTGATTGGGCCCCATGTTCTTCCACCTACGCTCTATGGAGCATGTTGTCATGATTTCATACCTGTGCTGCTAGAACATGTGCCTTTACAAGTACAACACAACATGTGGTTCATGCACGATGGAGCTCCTGCACATTTCAGTTGAAGTGTTCGTACGCTTCTCAACAACAGATTCGGTGACCGATGGATTGGTAGAGGCTGACCAATACCATGGCCTCCACACACTCCTAACCTCAACCCTCTTGACTTTCATTTATGGGGGCATTTGAATGCTCTTGTCTACGTAACCCCGGTACCAAATGTAGAGACTCTTCGTGCTCATATTGTGGATGGCTGTGATGCAATACGCCATTCTCCAGGGCTGCAACAGCGCATCAGGGATTCCAAGCGACGAAGGGTGGATGCATGTATCCTCGCTAACGGAGGACATTTTGAATATTTCCTGTAACAAAGTGTTTGAAGTCATGCTGGTACATTCTGTTGGTGTGTGTTTCCATTCCATGATTAATGTGATTTGAAGAAAAGTAATAAAATAAGCTCTAACATGGAAAGTAAGCGTTTTCGGACACATGTCCACATAACATATTTTCTTTCTTCGTGTGTGAGGAATGTTTCCTGAAAGTTTGGCAGTACCTTTTTGTAACATCCTGTATAGACTGGTGGTCCAAAACATTATGACCTGCTTAATAGCTTGTTTGTCCATCTTTGGGACAAAATACATCACTGATTCTGCGTATCAGGGATCAGACAGCTTGTTGTTAGGTTTGAGGAGGTATGAAGCATTAGATGTCTACACACAGGTCTTGTAATTCACTGATTTGCATACGTGGTAATGATGCCCGATAGTGATCCAGATGGGTTTTTTAGGTTTACATCAGGCAAATTTGGCCACCAAGACATCAACGTGACGTCACTATAATGCTTTTCAAACCTCTGTAGCATGATTCTGGCTCTGAGACACAGACATTTACACTGCTGAAAGATGACATCGCTGTCGGGGAAGACATCAAGCATGAAGGGACACAGGTGATTCACAGCTGTCGGCATGTCTTTGATTACTACATGCAAGTGCAGGAGAATGTCTCCCAAGCATAATGCTGCTCCCACCAGCCAGCATCCGTGGTGTGCTGCACATTTGGAGCTGCCATTCACCTCAATGATGGTTTTTGTGGAGACACCTATCAACCTAGTGTAGCAAAATGGGATTCACCCAAAGAGCCAACATTTCCATTGATTGATGGTTTAATCCGAATGGTCCTGTGCCCACTGCAATCACAACTGATGATGTTGTTGGGTAGACATGTGAACATGTAGGAGTGGTCTGGTGCGGAGATCCGTGTTCCAGAATTTACAATGAACAGTGTGCTATGGAACACTTGTGCGTGCACTAGCAGTGTGCTCTTTCAGCAGAGTTGCTACAAATCACCGTCTATCCTACATTGCAGCCAGACATGCCGCCAAACCCCAAGTACTGTGAAGAGTCATGGATGTCTAACCATTTAGCACCTAGTGATAGATAGCACATGAACATTTGACCAGCATTGCCGCTTTTGAGATGTGTGTCACAGGCTTAGCATAATAATAATCTGCCATATATCAAAATCACTTATCTCAACTGATTTCCCCATTTGCAGCCCATATCTTACCTAAGTGAGCCCCCACCCCCCTCTGCTCTATTTACATATTTTTGTTACCGCATCACATGCCCGCAATGCCACCAGGCAGCATCCAACTTGCAGTGGGCAGTGGTCATAATGTTTTGGCTAATAAGTGTACATTAAGGATCTGACAGCCAATGTGGCCAGCACTATGAGGCTGTTTGCTGATGACGCTATTGTGTATGAGCAAATGTCGCCATTGAGTGACTATAGGAGGATATAAGATGACTTAGACAAAATTTGTGATTGGTGAGATGAATGGAAGCTTACTGTAAATATAAAAAAATGTAGGTTAATGCAGATGAGAAGGAAAAAAAATCCCATGATGTTTGAATACAGCATCAGTAGTATGCTGCTTGACAGTCACGTCAATTAAATACCTAGGCATAATGTTGCAAAGCAGTAAGACATGAAACAAGCAAAATTGGTTGTAGGGAAGGCAAATGGCCAAATAGCTTTATTGCAAGAATTTTAGGAAAGTGTAGCTTATCTGTAAAGGACACAACACTAGTGTGACCCATTCTTTAACATCGCTTGAGTGTTTGGGATCTGCATGACATTGGATTAAAGGAAGACATTGAACCAATTCAGAGATTTATCACCAGTAAGTTTGATCAGCACATAAGTATTATAGAGATGCTTCATGAACTCAAATAGGAACCCCTGGAGGGAAGATGATATTCATTTCACAAAACACTATTTAACTATTTAGGTACCTCATACTTGAGGTTGACTGCAGGATGATCCTACAGCCACCAATTTACAATTAATGTAAAGGCCACAAGGACAAGAGAAATTAGGGCTTGTACAGAGGCATATAGACTATTGCTTTTCCTAGCACTATTTGTCAGTGGAACAGGACAAGAAATTACTAAGGTGGCTTGTGGGGTATGTACGTAATTTTAATCAGCATGATAGATACATTTTTGTACATGTTTACTTTCAAGGAACTTTGTTGTGCTGTTCTTTTTTAATAAAAACAAATACAAAGCTCGTGTGGGGTATGTACATAATTTTAATCAGCATGATAGATGCATTTTTGTACATGTTTACTTTCAAGGAACTTTGTTGTGCTGTTCTTTTTTAATAAAAACAAATACAAAGCTCGTGCTTATTCACTCCATTCCTGGCTGATGAAAGTATCTAATGTAATTATCATCTTTCTCATGTTCCCAGTACCTCGGAAACTCTCTGTCAATTGTATTTCTTTTTATTTGGCATTTATGGCGTGGACATCTTGGAATTCACGAGCATCTATTCTGTTATCAGAAACATTACATTCTCTTCAGACCATTCTGCTGCTCAAAGATCTTGAGTTGAAGACAAAAGTTCACTGATGAAACACCAGAATTTAGCTCTTTCTCTCCTGCTCTCACCAATGCAGAGATGATGGAGACTTCGTTTGACAGTTCATCGAAGGACTGATAATGGGCAGAACATGAGTGAACACCTGTGAATGCTAACCAAATGCAACAGAATGGTGTCTGCTTGTGCTCAGCTACTGTTCAGAGCCATAGATAATTCTTGTTCATTTGTGTCCGCTCCAGTGAAAAATGTGTTTCAGACCTGCAGTCCAGTCTTTTAAGTTTAGCAGGCAGATGGATCGGTCATGTTTTGGGCCAGTATGGTATACAGATGTCTGACACATCTCATTTCTAATAAGGCTATTTGAGGGCTGTGCAATATGATGATAGGATCCTCGAACCTACTGTCCTGTCATATAGTCGACATTTGGATGATCATTGGTTGTGTTTCAAGATGACAATGCACAAGTACACCATGGGATACGAATGATGGAGGAAATCAAAGTCAAAATGAGGGCAGCTCAGTCTGTATTATTGTAAAATATTAGGAGAGAGAGAGTCACAGACATGATATGCGAGTTGAGATGGTAATCACAAAAAGAAATACTTTTTTGCTGTGGCAAGATCTTTTCACAAAATTCCAGTCTCCAACTTCATCCTCCAAATGCAAAAACATTTTAATTTTCATAGCACTCACCTTCATAGGGAAAAATGATCGTTATAATAAAACACAAGAAATCAGAGATCACACAGAGCGATTTAAGTGTTACTTTTCCCCACACATTGTTCAAGAGTGGAACGGTAGAGAAACAGTATGGAAGTGGTTTGATAAATCCTCTGTCAGGCACTGAGCTGTGAAATGCAGAGTAGTCATATAGATGCAGACATTTCATATCCCATAAGCACGGTGGTTGTGGAGGTCTAGTGGGTAGCGCACTAGACTCCAATCAGGAGGTCCTGGGCTCGATTCCCCATAAAACATATAAGGTGGGGAATTTTCCTTGTTCCAGTGACTGCAGGATGGCCCCCAGGTGACGCCAACCTGCTATCAGGTGACTCCTGGGGATATTTCCCAGGGGTAAAAGGAAGCTGGGGTGATAGGCCATTAACCCTCTCCCTCCTAGTGCCACAGTGAACAAAGGCTGCACCCTACCTGCTGTCAGGACAACAGCCCAGTCACTGCCTGTCATCATAGACCTTACTTTTACTTTTATGTTGTATGCATCTGAACAATTACTTTAACACAGAACAAATACGGAAATGAACAAGACCAGAATAATTAACATATTCTGTTGGATTTTCTGTTGTGGCTATATCATAAATTAAACAACAGCAGAAAGACATCTTCAATCAATTCTCTAAAATTCATGACATAAAAGTATTGTATAAATCATTAAAACTCTACTGTACTCTATCGAAATTGTAATACTCCTGGGTAGATGCCAACGTTAGCATGCAGCTAGAGCCAGTGTGGACATGGTTTTTAGGCTGTTGTCCACATCCGACTAGATGAATAGCAGACTGGTATGCACACCCCACATCAGTTACATGATCCTCAAACATTTTGAAAACATTCTCACACTTTCACACACGATAATATTAGATACATACAGATACAGGGTACATAACTTTCACTCTGGTGTGGGTTGGAAGGGGGGGAGGGGGGGGGGGGGAGGTGGCATGGAAAGGGCATCTGGCCACAATTTACCACTAATACTGCCAAATCCACATTAACATGCTGAGACTGTGATAGCAGGGGATAAAGACTAAGAAAAAGAAAAAGTAAAATGTATCAAAGTTGTGAGGTAAAAGTCTGTGCCCACTGCCAGAAGAAAATTCACTCTAGATTTAATGTTGCAACAGTGCATATGGAGTACATGAAATGATCACATTTACAGATCAATACTGCAAATGCTTCTCAGCTAGCATGTATCGACCCGTGCCAAAACACACACATTAGTACGTGGTGTAGGCCTCACTGGTGACAATGCAGGCACTGACTACGGCATTCAGTCGATAGTACAGATGGCAAAAACTGTCCTGAGATAAATTATGTCACACATGCTCAATCTGTTCAGATAGTTATGTAAGAGTTGTTGGTTGACAAGTTGCACGAGTCACTTCTCATCCCATGTTCCCACATGTGCTCGGTTGGAGACAAACTCGTAGAACATGCTGGACCGGGAAGTCACTGCTAATCTTTCTGAGAACACTGAGTTTCATGGGCAGCGTGTGGGTCCTCACTATACTGTTGGAACAGTACATTACCTTCCAGTTACAAGAATGCAAAAATAACAGGTGTAACATCATTCTGCATGTACCAAGTGCAGAAACACCACAGATGAATGAGAGTTGTAGTTTATCGCACCACAGACCATAAGGCCTGGGGTGGGGCCACTGTATCTTGGGCAAATGCACTCTACAAGAGAGTGCTCACCAGATTTATGTCATTTGCTGATACGACCATCACTTGTGTGTGAGCGGAATCTGCTTTCATCACTTACAACCATGGCGTGCCATGCCATCCTCAAAGAGATCGTCTAATGGCACCACTCGAACCATGCATGTCAGTGCTGAGGCACGATTGGAAGACAGGATAGATGTGTGCACGTCCGTAACGCAACTGGCAATAACTGCTTCGCAACAGTTTGTGTTGACACATCTGGGGCTCACAAGACCTTTTATCTGTGCTGTGGTAGCCGTACGATCTGCAACTGCTGCCCTTTCAGTACAACAATCCTAGTGAGCATCTGTGCTGTGTGGATGTCCAGAACCTCGATTACGTGTGTGAGAATAACTGATGCAGCACATCCAACTTGTGTGGAAATTCCCCCGAAAGGACCATCCTGCCACTCGGAAACCCACAATTTTACCCCTTTTTAAACTCACTCGTTGGCTATAAGAATCACGAGTGTGCCTTCCTGGCATGGTTGCCTGCTTGCTTCACATGTCTGCATCACACTGGCTGTGAGCATTTCCTATTAAAGGGTAGACACATATAGCACTCTGATAGCTATGCCATTACACTATCTGTTGGCGGATGACACTGAAACCATTGCCAGTACATCTACTACTCCCAGGTGACATACGTTGTCATCGGAACAAAATTGACATTGTATTTCCAGGTGTACAATATAAGCTGTATCAGCAGAAATATGTGACTAAAAAGATGCTAGCCTTACATTATTCTGGCACATTATCATTATCTTTGATGTTAATATGACAAGAAACATGAAAAATGCAATATCGAAAGTGAAGTTCATGGGAGAGATCTATGAACTGTTCAAAGTAAAGACAGGAGTGAGGCATGAGGAGAAAATAATCAGGACATGGGACAAAAGAGACAGATGGGTGTAGACTGAACCGTCGCCCTCCAAGTGCCGTGCCAAACAAAGAAAGTTGATGATTGAAATTTTAAGAACCTGCTCCAGCAAAATGCTTTTGCTTTATTGACTGCCACCCTAATTCACATGCGATATCTGTGGCATGCACTTTCCTGTTTGCTAATAATACAAAATGAGCTGCCCTTCTTTGAACTTTTAAATGATGTCCTCTGTCAGTCCTATCTGGTAAGGATCCCACACCATGCAGAATACTCCAAAAGAGGACTGACAAGTATAGTTGTAGATAGTCTCTTTAGTAATCCTAATCTTCTAAATGTTTTACTATTAAATCACAGTCTTTTGTTTGCTTTCCCACCTCATTATCTATGTGAGCATTCCAATTTAAGTTATTTGTAAATGTAATTCCTAAGTATTCAGTAGACTTCACAGCCTTTAGATCTGCGTGAATTATCGTGTAACCAAAATTTAGTAGATGCCTTTTACTACTCATGCGGATGACATAACAATTTTTATTATTTAAGGTCAGTTACCACTTTTTGCATCATATGGATAGGTAGCCTAAATCATTTTGCAGTTCATTTTGATCATCTGATCGCTTTACAAGACAGTAAATGATTTGCAAGACTGTAAATGATAGCATCATCTAAGAGGACTGCTCAGATTCTCTCTTAAATTGTTAATGAATATCAGCAACAGCAGGTGGTCTATAACACTTCCTTGAGGAATGTCAGATATCACTTCTGTTTTACTTGACGATTTTCCATCAATTAATATGAACTGTGACCTTTCTGACAGGAAACCACACATCCAGTTGCACAACTGAGACAATACACCATAGGCACACAATATGATTATAAAATGCTTGTGAGGAACAGTTTCAAAAAGTCTTCTGGAAATCTACAAATATGGAATCAATTTGAGATCCCCAGTCGACAGCACTTATTACTTTGTGTGACTAAAGAGCTAGCTGTGCTTTAAAAGGTCGATATTTCTGAATCTATCTTGGCTATTTATCAATGAATCATTATCTTTGAGATAATTCAAAATATTCAAACACAATATATGTTCCAAAATCCTAATGCAAATCAACATTAGTGAAAATTTAGTAGATGCCTTTTACTACTCATGGGGATGACATAACAATTTTTATTATTTAAGGTCAGTTACCACTTTTTGCATCATATGGATAGGTAGCCTAAATCATTTTGCAGTTCATTTTGATCATCTGATCGCTTTACAAGACAGTAAATGATTTGCAAGACTGTAAATGATAGCATCATCTAAGAGGACTGCTCAGATTCTCTCTTAAATTGTTAATGAATATCAGCAACAGCAGGTGGTCTATAACACTTCCTTGAGGAATGTCAGATATCACTTCTGTTTTACTTGACGATTTTCCATCAATTAATATGAACTGTGACCTTTCTGACAGGAAACCACACATCCAGTTGCACAACTGAGACAATACACCATAGGCACACAATATGATTAGAAAATGCTTGTGAGGAACTGTTTCAAAAAGTCTTCTGGAAATCTACAAATATGGAATCAATTTGAGATCCCCAGTCGACAGCACTTATTACTTTGTGTGACTAAAGAGCTAGCTGTGCTTTAAAAGGTCGATATTTCTGAATCTATCTTGGCTATTTATCAATGAATCATTATCTTTGAGATAATTCAAAATATTCAAACACAATATATGTTCCAAAATCCTAATGCAAATCAACATTAGTGATATGAGTCTGTTATTTAGTAGATTACTCCTCTTTTCTTTCTTGAGCATTGGTGTGACCTGAGCAACTTTTCAGTCTCTAGGTATGGATCTTTATCAAATGAGCGGCTATATATGATTTCTAATGGAGCTATTGTAACAGCATTCTCTGAAAGAAACATAATTGCTTTATGACACTGAGGAGAGCTACTACTAAGTTACTCACAGTTGCAGTTGTTCTTGATTTGAATACTGCAATATTTACTTTGTTGTCTTTGGTGAAGAAATTTCAGAAATCCGTGTTTAGTAACCCTGCTTTAGTAGCACTGCCATCAGTAACATTACCACAGCTATTGCACAGTGATGGTATTGGTTGTGTCTTGACATTGGTGTACTACACATTCAACCTGAACCTCTTTGGATTTTCTTCCAGATTTCAAAACGAAGTTTCACTATGGGAACTATTAAACACATCTTGCACTGAAACCCACCCTAAGTTTCGAGCTTCAGTAAAACATTGCTAATCTTGGAGATTTTGCATTCTTTTAAATTTTGACATGCTGTTTTTCATTGCTTCTGCAGCTGAGTTTTGACATATTTTGTGCACCACCCTTTTAATTTATTTGGTATCCTTTCAATTTATTTGGTATACATCTCTTAATTGATGTCGATACTATTTCTCTGAATTTAAACCATCTCTGGTCTACACTTACATAGTCAGACTTGAAGGAGTAGAGACTTAGTAGAGACCGTCTTCTTGGAAGGCATCAAGTTAATTTTTATCTGCTTTCTCATTAAATGCCTTATTGTGTAGGGCTGGAAATTAATAGAGATAAGGCAAACAGAATGTGCAAAGTAAGTGGAAATTACTCGTCTCTTCCCCGATTACAGTGCAATAGAAGATATTACAAGATGTTGACAGATTGCCATATCTCGGTAGCTTTATATGTAATAATGAGGTCACAGATGCAGAAATCACCAGCAGAACTGGAAAATCGGTCCATATGGCAATTAGGTCTGTAATATGTCAACAAAGCTTTGACTGTACTCCTTTATCATTTATATGTGTGAGACTTGGAAAATGTCAGTAAAATCAGCACACAGTCTCCATATTTTTCACCAACAATGCTATAGATGAATTCTGAAGATGTTAACCCAACCAAGTTACAAACGATGAAGTGCTGAGAATACGAGGTCTACACAGCCTGCACGTAATTATTGTTGAAAGAAGACTGAAGATTGCAGGTTATGTTCTACGCATGTAAGGTGGAAGAATCCCAAAATCAACACTGTTGTGGAAATCAATGGACAGATACAGATGTACAGGAAGACCTTTTAACACCTGGAACTTTTGCAATGAATCTTCAATGCATGGACACAAACTTGGAGGAAGGTGAGAACTTGGCAGCTGATCGAGTGAACTCTGTGAAACCAGTTCCTTGTATGGTACACAGCAAATCTGAGTAAGTTAGTAAGTAAGTAAGTAAGTAAGTAAAGTAAGTACAACTGGGGATTTTGCAAAACTGCTGGATGATCGATATTATTGTCTAGATTTGACACTGTTGGACTTATACCTTTTCCTTGATGTGTATTCTTCAAATTGTGAGTTTTATGAGAAAGCTGATAGGTACTTACCAATCAACCTTCCCTCACATGAACTGACATTGTCTCTTTATAAATTCTACTGTGCTAACAATTATCTACTGAGAATCCTCAACTAGGTCTCCGCAGCTCAAATGAGCCAGTTTCTTTTAAATTTCTGTCTTTGGCTATAATTGTCTTCCAAGTATGGTGACACAACATCCTGTCATGAAACTTTTGCCTTTACACTTGTTTTTTTTTCTGGACACTGCCTTTTTCTGCACTGTGCACTAAATACACTATGTGAGTAACGCCCAATCTCCAACAACCAATCGTGAACTGTAAACAGTTGTAAACTCTACCAGGGCACATAACAAACAATTAACATTTGTGTTTTAGTGTTCTAAGCTGTGAGGTCATCAGTGGACAAATAATTTAGTACTTATTCCTGGACAGCCATAGTGACCGTGCGGTTCTAGGCGCTACAGTCTGGAACCGAGTGACCACTACGTTCGCAGGTTTGAATCCTGCCTCGGGCATGGATGTGTGTGATGTCCTTAGGTTAGTTAGGTTTAATTAGTTCTAAGTTCTAGGCGACTGATTACCTCAGAAGTCGCATAGTGCTCAGAGCCATTCGAACCTATTCCTGACGTGCTGTTGTTTGGAACAACAACTGACATGATCCAAAATATTACTTTCTTTTATTATAGCTTCACTTTTATTTTGTCTAATGATTACTAATTTCAGTATCAAATTCCATCATCAAGCCACTATATGATTGGAAAGCAAAGTGTATCGTTAAAATATTGTTTATTAAACAGATTACCATTATATCATCATTCCTTAAAGTAATGTCCAAAGTGGAAGGACAGATGATTAATTTTGAGTATATACAAAAGTCAGAGTACTGAACCGGATATGAAAGAAGGAACATCAGAAGGGCAGTGAGAGACGGGTGCCTTCTATCACCTTACTTCCTTAATATTTTCATCAAGGAAGTAATAACAACAACAAAGAAAAGATGACCAGAATCAAAAGGTAATTTCTGGAATACGCCAAGGAAATGTGATAGGATCATTACATTTACAATGTATATAAATGATCCAGTAGAAAGTGTCAGAGGCTCCTTAATATTGTTCACAGGTACATCAGAAAGTAGCAACAACAGATGGCAGTATCAATTAGCACAATGACCTGCAGAGGATTGGTGAATGATGCAGGCTCTGGCAGTTGACCCTTCACATAAATAAATGTAACATATCACACACACACACACACACACACACACACACACACACACACACAGGAAAAGAAATCCAATACTGTACAACTACACTATTAATGACAATTTGCTGGAAACAGAATCTACCATAAAATATCTAGAAGTAACTATCCAGAGCAACCTTAAAGTGGAATGACGACATAAAACAGCAATAGAAAAGCAGATGCCAGACTAAGATTCTCAGGAAGAATCTTAAGTGAATGTAAATTACCCCCGTGTCCTTACCCAGTAGGACTGACAGAAGAGAGAAAGAAGATCCAATGAAGTGCGGAGTGTTTAGTCACAGGATCATTTAGTCACTGTGAGATCATTACAGAGATGCTCAGCAAACTCCAGTGGTAGATGCCATAAGAGAGCAGTTGTGCATCACGGAAAGATTTACTACCCAAATTTTGAGAGAGTAGTTTCTGAGAAGAGTCTGACAACATAATAGTTTCTCTCATATACAATTCACGAAATGATCACGAGAAGAAAATTTGAGAAGTTAGAGATAATACAGAAGCGTACTGACAGTCATTCTTCCCAAGCACTGTTCACAAGTGGAACAAGGCAGAGGGGTTCAGTTGGTGGCATGAGACGTACCCCCTGCCACACACAGTTAGGTGGTTTTTGGAGCATGATGTCGATATGGAAATTTAATTGCATGCATATACACTGCAGATTGATGACATCACAATAGTAAATCAAAGTAGGAACTAAATAAAATGTTTCAGGCCTTAAATCAAGAAGTGGTAAAACTAAAGCTAAAAATGAATACAAAGAAGACAAAAGTTATGGCTACGGACAAGAAAGGAGGTGGAAGTAGAACTGACACAAGAACAGGCAATGAGCAACTCAAGAAAGGAACTGAAATTCAGTATCTCAGTAGCATTTTGCAAGAAAACAATCAATATTTCAAAGCATTCAAGAAAAGAATAGCACAGGTGAAGAGTTCCTTCCAAAATAAGAAGAATCTGCAACTGAATAAACATATCAGCTTCCACATTAACAAAATATTTGTAAAGACCTTTGTGTGGAGTGTTCTGACACACAGATGCAAAATCTGTACATTAGAAAAGCCAAAGGAAGCTCGCCTCAAACCTGCTGAAATGTGGTTCTGGAGGAGAAATACAAGAACTAGCTGCATTGACAGAAAAATCAAAGGAAATAGGAGAGAAGAAAGTTATAATCCAGGGCAAAGCAAAATACACTGAACACTTAACTGGAGATGATAATCTTTTAAAAAACATTTCTGAAGGCAAGATTGTAGGTAAGAAAACAAGGGGATGACTGAGAACATCCTACTTAAACAATATGATCAATGAATGGTATTTTCATCACTCATGGAGATGAAGACAACTGCTGGAGAGAGGGAGCTGTGGCTGCAGAGACAAGGTTTAACCTTTTGGAAGAGTAAGGACAAACTAATACAAAATATGAGTCTGCATGGTAGCTACATATGGAATAAATGACAACTTCTTGTGTGCAGTCATCTAGTCTCTTACCCCAGTAGGTGTCTTATCTACTAAAAGTAAAGGTCACTGTTGTGCTTTCAATAGATGTGAACTGCACCCTGAAAATGGTATGTCTAGTTTGCAGTTGTACAGAAGCTTTTTATTTTGCAAAATGGTTCAAATGGCTCTAAGCACTATGGGACTTAACATCTGAGGTCATCAGTCCCCCAGTCGTAGAACTACTTAAACCTAACTAACCTAAGGACATCCCTGCTTGAGTTAGGATTCGAACCCGCGACCGTAGCAGCAGCACGGTTCCGGACTGAAGTGCCTAGAACCGCTTGGCCACAGTGGTCAGCTTTTATTTTGCAAAGAAATTTTTGATAATAAGATGAACTGATGCTGGTACTCGCTACTGAAACCAGTAGTACTTAGACACAACAAAAATGTGACTACAGAATTAAGAATAATTTTTCCAAACTATGGAGTATTTTTTTCAAATCAGAACCACAATAGAGGAAACTTATTTTAAACTAAAGACACAAAAGAAAAAAAGAGAAACTGTAAAGATCTTGAGTCTCATAAGACTCTCCTGGGAGGAAAATATAAGATATTTAATTGGTAAACTTGCAAGGCATACTTTTTTATGTTGTATAAACTATGAAACTGTTAGCATCGTCAGCTAAAATTTACTTCTTCTGTCTTAATATACCTTCCTTCACCTACAGCTGCAGTGTGGAGACAGGGGTGAGGGTGGGAGCAGGGATGGGGGTGAGGGTGAGGGCGTACTGCTTTAAAATGGTGATTATTGTATTGATATTCTTAACAACAGATTTATATCTTTTGCTTATGAAAGTCTGCATGCGATGACAGCCGCACTAGTAATACCTTCACAGGGTTGTATTCAAGTTGCAAGGCTATATCTATGCCAGCCATGACACGCTCCCAGCCTTTCCTCCTCATGATCTGGTTGTAGCGTCGGGTCTGCAGGGTGTCTAAGCTGATGTTCAGACCGTCAAGCCCTGCCCTCTGCAAGGCAACCAGCTGTCTTGTCAACATGAGGCCATCGTTTGTCATTAAGACACTTTTGAGATCTTTCATTTCCTTCAAGGCACCTGTGAAACAGCAAATTATTCTAAAGAAACTGAAACAAATAATTTGTAACATTGCTGCTGCATATGAAACAAAACTCCAGTTGATAAATTGAAAATACAAATTCCTTAAAAGTTAACTGTACATTTGCCCTAATACCAAGAGATATGAAGGGTAAATAAACTGAAGTGAAGAATGCAAGTTAAGATAGCAATGAAAAAATAATTAGAGGCATAAGATCACCTACTGCAACAGGGAAATGGGAATCAATATGAACCATTACCCATCTACTGTCAACTCATTCCATGTCTCCATGCACACTGTATAAACCACTGTGGGTTGTACGACAAAGTACATTGTTGTACCACACATTACGGTTTTTCCCCATTCAATGCTCATGTGGAGTGTGGGAAGAATGATTCTTTAAATGGTTCTGTGCATGCTGTAATTAATCTTGCCTTCATGGTCCCTATAGGAGTGATACATATGCGGTTATTGCATAATCCCTAAATACCTCACTTAATACAGGTTCCTGAAATTTCATAAGTTAGGTTTTGTCATATATTTGGCGTCTATCTTCACTTGTCTGGCATTTCCAATTTTTAGTAGCTTCTTGATGCTCTCCCATGCATCAAATAAATCTATGATCAATCGTGCTACACTATTTTGTATACATTCAATGTCTGCCATTAGCCTTATTTGTTATGGGTCGTACTTAAGCAATATTCTAGAATGGGCCACACAAGTATTTTGTAAGCAATGTCCTCTATAGACTGATTGCATTTTCCAGTATCTTACCAATGAATTGAAGTCTGCATTCTGCTTTGCCTACAAGTGAGTCTATGTCACCATTTCATTTCATCCAGATATTTGTATTAGTTGACCAATTAAAACTGTGATTATTTGATAATGTAGTCATACAATACTGTCTTTTTTTTGTTTTGTGATGTGCTCCAATTTACATTTCTGAAAACTTAAACTCAGTTGCCTATCTTTGGACCAAACTGAAATGTTATGATCTGACTCAAATTTGTGCAGATTTTTTTCAGGCAATAGTTCATTATAGACAACTCTATCATCCAGGAAAAGTATGAGGTTCCTTATAATATCGTCTTCCAGAACATTAAGTTACAACATAAATGTAATGGTATAAATTACTATAACTGTATAAGTAAGTTTATAAGTGTGTAAAATACATTGAACTATTTGTTACAACAAAATATTGTACCGGTATACTCAGCAAGATGTTAAATCAGCAGATAGCTACATTTTATGTTCAACATTTTGTGTACAGCATATATGCTGGAAAGGATTTATACCCAAATTAAATAAATCTGAAGAAATGGTAGTGTGTGTCTGGAAAAAAAATCCGTAAAAACTCATACAGTCCAATTTGCTATTATGTCACTGTTACTGAAATATAATACAAAGTAACTGAATTTGATGAACATTCTCAGAGTGCAATATGCCTCAGAGTGAAATGCACAGTAATGTCAACATTATTTTTCAAGGCTATGTTTGTGAAAATGGATGAAAGCAAACCACACATTTTGTTCTCAATCTGCGGAAGCATTATGCACTGTGAAACACTGTACTGCTGTTCTACATAAAAGCTGTCTCATTGCCAACATCTTTCCCCTGCTGGCTGTTCTACACTTCTCATCATTGATTCAACACGTTGTAAGATATTTTATGCTGTATGACACCACAGTCCAGTCTGGTTAGGACAGCATAAAAATAATATATGAATTTCAGTATTGAAACTGGAACAGCAGAACAGTTCTCATCACACTGGATATCAAATCGAGGTTGGATTACAGCCATGGGTACATCATTTCATGCTACTCAACTGTATGTCATATGTCAGAGTTCTTCAACTGTAGTGGCTGGCGACTGGTGGCTGGCGACTGGTGGCATACCCATCTCTTGGCATCCTGTGAACAGACGTTCTCCACAGGTGACAGATTTGAAGAAAATGCTGGATGCGGCAACAGTGGAACACTCTCTGTATCGAGGTAGCTCAGTACAGCTCAGGTGATGTGTAGTCTTGCATTATCTTGTTAAAAGATAACATCACGGAGCCCTTGAAAATAGGGCACAGCAATAGGCCTTAACAAAACACAAATGCAATGGCTGCTGTCCAAATTACTGGCTATGTGAACCCGAGGTTGTGACATGTATCCAGTTGCACCCCATACCATCACATCACATGCTGGACCCGCATGAGAATGACAGGTACAATCTGGCCAGGTCTGTTAGCATCAGAGCCTCCACACACAAGTACATCAATTGTGACGATGTTGCAGAACCGAGACTCATCTGATACGATGACACAGTGCCATTCCTGTGTCTGGCATTGTTGTCAGTTGCACTGCTGTCAGTTCAACTCTCTCTAGAGACGCATTAATGGCTTGACAGTCTGTGCTGCTCCAGATGCCATCACATTGTATGTGTGGATACTTGTCTCACTGTATACAAGCCCACTTCCTGACTAAATGTACACAACTTCACTGCAGGATCATGTACGCATGAGCGAACACTTGTCTGCCCTCTCAGGTGCTAGTTGGATGGCACTACGGAGGCCCTGCAAGGCATTTAGCATGGCCCTCCTGAACCTACCAATTCTATGTTCACACAAATTGAGATTCTGAGCAATGCAAGCAGCAATATAGTGAAACAATAAACCAGAGTCTCACCAGACCATGAGCCTGCAACTGCCAAATCTGGAATGCTGATAAACATTTCTCCTTCTTCCATTATGCTTAACACGGTCATCGTGTAAACAACCAACACTGAAATAGAATTTCTGAATGAGAAACCTGCTCCATAAGCTTTTCTTGCATACAGAGTATGCATGGGAGTGCTGAAAAGTAATGCCTCTGAATTTTTTATTCTGTTCTCAATATCGGTCGAGGTATGACACATCACGCATATTACTTGGTCAACTTTCCCACTTCACTGACTTGTGGCACACCTCCCTCCTGCAAACAGATGGTGTCGCAATAGGCAGCCCACTCTGACCAGAGATTGTGAATATGTTTACGGTGCGCTTCGAAGAAGAGGCCCTGATGTCATCCAAATGGAAATCCATCTTCTTCTTCTTCTTCTGTTATGTGGATAACACACTTGTCATCTGGCCTCATGGAAGAGACAAACTTCTTGACTTCTTTGTACATCTGAACTCCACACGCCACAAAATCAAATTCACAATGGAGACCAAAGAAGAGGGAAGACTACCATTCCTGGACATCATAGTCAGGAGAATAACGGATAGCACCTTGTGCCACAGCTTGTATCTGACTCTATAAAACACATAAACGCAGTTCTCCCTATGTCACTGTGAATAATTTCAATAACAAAAAGTGAGATGAATGTTGCAGCGTACATTTAATTTCCACTTTGGCTTTGCATTCAAGATCAGTCTTACCTGAGAGTGCAACATTACATCTTTGGTTAATTTAATTATATGTTCATTAGATTTTGGTTATAAGGCACGTTTTGCTGCCTAATGTTTCATCTCCAAATACTGGAAACAATCCATGGAGGAAGAGGAGTATGTAAGACATTGGTGGACCAGGTTGGAAGAATCTGTGAATTTCAATACTCTGTAGAAGAGCTCAATCATTTGAAAATAACTTTCAGACCTTGTGGCTATTCTAACAGATATACATAGGGCACTACATTCTAAAATATTTGCATCTTTCAGTGAGAAACAAGCAACTAGAGGAAAAGTTCTGTTGCCATTTGTAAAAACTGTCGCAGATAACGACCTCCGTGTGCTATGAAGAGAAGGTGCTTAAACCAAACTGAAGACCACAACAGCAGCCATACTCAAGCAAATTGCTATGCAGTAGTTTCAGTGAATTTGACAATGATGTGGCTGCTTTCATTGTGGCCCAGTCATATTGTGGGGTAGGGAATGCCAGTGACTGGGCTGGATTTGTAGGTGACAGATGGATTTTTGGCAAAGCCTTGTATCAATACCTCCTTAATTATTGAGCTGAAAAACTGTAAAAAACATTCATACAGTAAAATTGCACAAAAAAATTTCCTATTTCCGCAGGTATTGTGCCTTCTGTTTCTTTTTCATTACAAAAACCTATTGATTCAAGTTTATAGAGTCACAACTATGTCACTGTGATTTGTGTAACACACATTCTGGAACATGTTCCAGGAATGTCATGAAACAGACAGCTTTAAATACTTACTCTAGCTCATCTTTCAAGACTTGCATGCCAACAACAACACCATCTATCCAATCTGTTTTTATTTCACTTTCATGTTAAGATTTCTCCACAAAGGATGTCATCTGCCATGTAGGCAGTGCAAGAGGAAATTCCACACTCACATTTGGGTAATCAAGTGGATTCTGTGTCTTGTCAGAACCAAGTACAATCAACCCAATATCATCTTTACCACTGGTAAATATCTGGAAACATATTAAATGGTAAAAATAAGTTTTGTTTATAACAAGTTGTATACCAATAGAAACATCACACACAGATACTCTTTATAAAATTATTTAATTGGATAGATAAAAAATCTACTCACCAAGCAGTGGCAGAACACACACATAAAAGACTGTTGTGATAGGCAAGCGTTTGGAACCAGTGACTCCTTCTTCAGGCTGAATGGTTGCAGGGGAAGCAAGAAGGGTGAAGGAAAAGGACTGGAGAGGTCTAAAAAAAGGGGTAGATTTTGGGAAAAGTTACCCAGAACCATGGCTCATGGGTGACTTACCGTACAGGATGAGAAGGAAAGACTAATTGTTGGAGACTGCATCGGGCAAGATTCGGAAACCTGAGAGCTTAAAGGTGGAAGACAGGGTAATATGCAAGACAGAGATTACTACTAAAACTGTATATGGTTAATAAGAGTGAGAAGGTAAGTGTATTGTATGCAACAGTTGTGGGAGGGGGCAGTGAAAATAGACGGGAAAGACAATGAAAGATGTAGAAAGCTAAAACGGAGTGAAGCAAAGAGTAATTACAGTGAAGAAAAGCTGAGACAGAAGAAATTAACGTAAATTGAGGCGAGGTGGGTGGTGAGAACCAAGGACATGTTTTAGTGTTAGTTCCCACCTGCGGAGTTCTGAGAAACTGGCGTCTGGCGGAAGAATACAGGTGGCATGTGTGGTGAAACAAGTGCCGAAGTCATGTATGCCATGTTGTAGAGCATGCTCTGCAACAGGATATTGCGAGTTCCCAGTATATACACTATGACTACGCCAATTTATCCTAACTGATAATTTGGTGGTAGTCATGCAGATGTAGAAAGCTGAACAGTGTTTACATAATAGCTGGTATATGACATGTGTCGTTTCTATTTCTCGCCTGATCCGCAGTTCTGTGTGACTTTCCCAAAATCTACACCTTTTCATGGAACTCTCCAGGCCTTTTCCTTTACCCTTCTTCCTTCCCCTTCAACGCTTCTGTCTGGAAGAGCCACTGTCTTTTATGTGTATGTTCTGCTGCCGCTTGGTGAGTAGATTTTTTATCTATTCAATTAAATAAATTTATCAATAATTTATTGTTTTTGTTGTTATAGTTACTCTTTATAACCTACTTAAAATACATCATGTACCCTCCTCTCCACAATTCTTCGAACACATAGTTTTGCCTTTTGTAAAAAATCACTGCGTTTCTGTATAACATACTTGGAGTCAAAGTGTCCAACATCTATCACAATTACAAACAGATGAAAGAAAGTCATTGTATTTATTGGCAGTTTTACGCAATCAGATATTTTGAAAGAGTTCCAGTGGTATAAATTTACAATATCTTACAATTAAATATATACGTTTATTCTTTATATCAATTCTTAGCAATAATATAATAGTATAAATTGCAGAATCAATATAGCCAATTTTAATGTAATGACTGCAATACAAATACAAAATAACAGCGGTAAGTTATAACAAATGAGAGAGAGAGAGAGAGAGAGAGAGAGAGAGAGAGAGAGAGAGAGAGAATGAGGCATTTAGACAATGTTTCATTACAGTGTGAAACTTATTAGAATTAAAATGAAGCCATAGTGAATTATAACATTCCAAAAATAATAATTATTGTGTTCTTTCACCCCAAAATAATACATTCATTAGGCAATGTATACTTTTAATTTCAGAAATTTTTACAACAGTTCTGAACTTCACTGTTTCGATGAATTTATTACATGTGTCAATGAATGAGGGTTGATAACATTGCTTTAGTCATTCAATTGTTCATCATTTGATATTCGCAATGTTCTTAATAACTTCTTATGTAAAGTTCTATCATCAAAAAGATAATCTACGTAAGTTTTAAAAGTCGCGAATCTTTAAACAACAACTTGAAAATGGGTATATCAGTATTTTGTATACATTCTAGCATTGCTAGATTTACTTTTAAATTTTAAAGTATATGAGCAGATTGAGCGACTTTCCATCCAGAAAATTTGCTGTTGGCAAGACCTCACTACAAAGAAGAATGGTCTTTCCGGAGTCAAATGCTAAAAAATTCATAAATACCAGCATTGTAAGTGATACAAACAGGTATTAAGCACTGTGCATAAATATCGTTCTGCTTGGCGAGACAAAAAGTAGGTAGATGAAAGAGTAAATTGGGTGCAAGGATTGAACATAAACTCACCCAAATTGCAAAGGTTAAAAAAAAAAAAAAAAACAAGGGGGTCACTGCTCAAGAATTGAGAACTGCCCCCCCCCCCCCCCTTTTCTTTTACAGGCTTGCTTTCACTTTTCAGATGAGACCATGTCCCCCATATGTGAAGAAAATAGCCAATATGTAAAGAGAATTACAGATAAAGCGTTTTCTAGAATGAGATTTTCACTCTGCAGCATAGTGTGCACTGATTTGAAACTTCCTGGCAGATTAAAACTGTGTGCTGGACCAAGACTCAAACATGGCGATCGTAAACACAGACCTGTGTTGCCATTTTGGGAGGTAGATCTCGTATCTGGAAAGAGGAGATGACAGTTAGGGTACTATGGGTGAGCAGCTGCCATCAATTTTTGATGGTGCAGAACCCACAATAGTGGAACTGCTGCCTAGTCCAAAGGCACCTGTTACCAGTCTTACCCCACAATAGTGTATCGAATCCAGATGTAATGTCGAAGCTGATAAAAAGTCATATGAGAGATTCCTGTAATCTAGGTGTGACTGCACCAGTGCTGCATACAGCCATATCAAAGTAGAGTGGACCACACCGTGGTCGGTGTCGCTGAGGCATAGAAGAGCATTCAGGTGTGACATACATGTCTGCTTTGGTTGACATAGACGGGGAAGCCATGTCAACTAGGCATCAAAGACCGGTCCTAAAAAACACAATGACAGAAATGCATAACGTAGGTCATGGCAGCCAAGAAATGGATGCTATGAGTGAAAGCCCAGGATTGTGCTTAGTGTATTGCTCCCTGCATTCTGCCTCCAGCAATAGCCGTCGCGGACGAACAGAAAAGATGGGGACACCATATGTCATGCAGCTGTCGCCAGATCATTGATAGCCACAAAAAGGAGAGTGACACTCAAAACAGAACCTTGTGAAAGCCCCTTCTCCTGCAGGGGGGGGGGGGGGGGGGGGGGATTCTACAGGAGGCACCAACCTGTTCCCAAAAAGTGTGACATGGAAGAAAGTTCTGGATAAAAATCAGGAGTGGGCCATGGAGGCCCCACTCCTTTAAGGTGGCAAGGACGTTATGGCACCATGTGGTATCATAAGATATACACGCAGATCAATGAAAACTGCAACAAGGAACTGATGCTGAGCAAAAGCTGTTCAGATAGCACACTTCAAGTGGACTAAATTATCTTCAGTAGAGCACCCTTGGCGAAAAGCACCCTGGATCGAAGCCAAAAGATCCGGGGATTCAAGGACACAATACAGCCTTCGACTAACCACATGTTCAAGTAACTTGCAGGACACTGAGTAAACAATCTGGACGACAGCTGTCCGTTTGAAGAGGCAATTTATCTGATTTCAAAATTGGAATATCGGCATTTTCTCGCTACTGGGAAGAGAGTTCTGCAGTGCACCAGGGATGGTTAAAGAAAGGCCAGGTACACTGATGGAAAAATTTGCAACACCAAATAATAATTTATGTAGAGTAATGAAATACCAGGAATATGTGGTGTCACCGCCAGACACCACACTTGCTAGGTGGTAGCTTTAAATCAGCCGTGGTCCATTAGTACATGTCGGACCCGCGTGTTGCCACTGTCAGGGATCGCAGACCGAGCGCCACCACAAGGCAGGTCTCGAGATGCGGACTAGCACTCGCCCCAGTTGTACGGACGACGTAGCTAGGGACTAGCAAGTGTGGTGTCTGGCGGTGATACCACATTAAGAAGCTTTGGCTCTCGTGGTTGGTGTTACTAAGTTCCATGATTTCTTGTATGGTCGTCACTTTACCATCATCACCGACGCACAAACAGTTTGTAAATATTGCTGAAACAATGCAGGGGTGGATGCACACCCGAATGGCAGTCTTTTGAATCGGTACAAGCCAAGATGCGTGTTAACCACCAAGACGCGCTGGGATTCGGCGTCCACTGGGATTTGCAAGTACGCATCTGCTAGGTCCAACTTCGAAAAGTATTTACCCCGTCCGCCGGGCGCACTGCACGGCCCAGTAAACTGCCCTCGCACGCGTCCGCGCAGCTGCCGCCTCGCTCTAAACCAGGTGTGCCGTGACAGCATACAACTGCAGTGAAATCATGCCCGCGGTGTGCTACTAGACATTTGCGTGAAAATTGCCCGTCACGCCAAGCTATTTGTTTTTACTGTAATAAGAAAGGACATGTTCAAAGTGTTTGCCAGAAAAAGCTCAGATCAGACACTCTTAATCATTCCAAGCCCTTTGCTTCGCGCCGGAATCGAACCAAGAATACTCAGGCTCGTGTACCTTCGCCCATGGACATTCATGTAGTTAATTCCACTTCGTCCAGTGCCACTGTCTCTAACAGTGACTGTGTTCGTTCCACAAATGCTGTGCGTCGACGTTGCCGGAACTCGCGTCAAGTCGCAAGTGCTTCTGTACCAGTGTCAGTTCAAATTGCATGAGACAGTCGCTCATGTCGTCACCAGGACAATAAACTTTTTGTAGATTTGGACTTAAATGGCAAGGTCATACCATTCCAGCTTGATACCGGAGCTGCAGTTTCATTGCTCAATCATGACACGTACAAACAACTGGGCAAACCTCTGTTGCGTGCCGCAAATGTTAAGTTAAATAGTTATTCAGGTCAGAATATCCCTGTGTTAGGACAGTGCACCCTTCTTGCAACATACAAGGGACAAACAAAACTTGTGTCATTTTACGTTCTTCGTTCTTCTACTGCAGTGAACTTGTTTGGTTTAGATTTATTTCGGTTGTTTAACATGTCTATAGTAAATCAGGACCTATCAGTGAACCAGCCTGTACCTCCGTGTACAGCGCAGAAATTCATTCGCTGGTCTATTTTCCTCTCGCATTACCGCTACGATATCTTTTATCGGTCCACTGCTAAGCACGGAAACGCCGATGCCTTGTCCCGTTTGCCTGTTGCTGAGGATAGAGCATTCGACTCTTCTGAACTTGCTTGTATGCTCATTGATTCGGAAACCGATTACGTGGTCAAATCGTTTCCGATTGATTTTCGTCGTGTAGCTACAGCCACAGCTGCTGACCCGGTCCTTGCTACCGTTTTGCGTTTTGTTGCTACGCAATGGCCTTTGTCAAAGTCTCGGATCGAGGATCCGTTGGTTCGCCGATTTTTTGCTCACAAGGAGAGACTTTTTGTTCGACGTGGTGTTTTGTTGTTGCGTTCTGATAATGATCAGTCCAGAGTCGTGGTCCCACGTTCGTTACAGTCCTCTGTTTGACGGCTTCTTCACCAAGGACATTGGGGTATAGTGCGAACGAAACAACTTGCTCGTCAGCACTGTACTTGGTTCGGCATCGATGCTGCGATTACGAATATGTGTTCTTCTTGCATGGCGTGTGCCGAACAACAATCAGCACCGCCGCGGAAAATATTTGCATGGCCAAAAGCCACTTCCCCTTGGCAACGCTTGCACATCGATTTTGCTGGTCCATTCTGGAATGCTCGGTGGTTTATTCTGGTAGATGCCTTCAGTAATTTTCCTTTTGTTGTCCGGATGTCTTCCACGACGTCAACTGCCACCATCCAAGCGTTGTCTGCTATCTTTTGCATTGAAGGTCTTCCGCAGACTATTGTTTCTGACAATGGCCCACAATTCATGTCCGCAGAATTTCAGTCATTCTGCCAGGCCAATGGTATTCAACATCTGACATCCGCGCCGTTTTCGCCTCAGTCAAACGGTGACGCTGAACGATTGGTCCGGACTTTCAAGTCACAGATGTTGAAGTTGAAAGAGTCGCATTCTCGGGAGGACGCGTTGTTGCTCTTTTTGTCTTCGTATTGCTCTCAGCCCCGAGATGGTCGCTCGCCGGCTGAGTTGCTCCACGGTCATCCTCATCGAACCTTGATGTCTTTGCTGCACCCGCCGCATCAGGTTCCTGTGCAGCGGCAGACTTCTGCTTTTGCTCCAGGCGACGTTGTATTTTATCGCAACTATCGAGGTTCACGGCGTTGGCTCGCAGGGCGCATTCTTCGCTGCCTCGGCCGCGCGATGTATTTGGTTTTGGGGGCCTCTGGTGAGGTGCGTCGGCATCTCAATCAGCTGCACCTCTGTCGTCGCACGGGTTCTGCCGCTCCCCGTCTGCTTTCAGCGACGGTGCCGTCCGGTCAGCGCCCTGGGGACCCATCTACTGGCTCGCCTCATCCCCAGGTGTTACCGACGATGAATTCCATTTTGCCCCATGGCGACGCGCCGCTGCCGCCTCCGCCGCCGCCGCCTGTCCTCCAGCCGGCGCCGCCCACAGTGGACGCTTCGCTGCAGCCGCCAAGCACCTCCCTGGGTCACGCGCCGCCGATCGCTTCCCGTGACCAGCTGTCCTCCACCATGGAGCTCTTGCCCGCTCCGGACCACATGGCGTCTTCGCGGTCGACCCTTCGGCCCCTCCTGTCTCTTTATGGGCACATACACCGCATGTTGACGTGCACCCTGGACTAGGTTATCAGGCGTTTCCTAGATCCCCTCGCACCGAATGGCTGGGTGCGGGTGGCACAGCCTCGCCTGTTGTTAGTTTCCCCACCTCATCGCATACGTCAACATGGGGTCCTCCCCACGGCGGGCGGAAGCCTTATAACACGACCGTTCGCCGATTTGCGGGGGAGGAATGTGGTGTCACCGCCAGACACCACACTTGCTAGGTGGTAGCTTTAAATCGGCCGCGGTCCATTAGTACATGTCGGACCCGCGTGTCGCCACTGTCAGGGATTGCAGACCGAGCAGCACCACAAGGCAGGTATCGAGATACGGACTAGCACTCGCCCCAGTTGTACGGACGACATAGCTAGCGACTATACTGACGAAGCCTCGCTCCTTTGTCGAGCCGATAGTTAGAATAGCCTTCAGCTAAGTCAATGGCTACGACCTAGCAAGGCGCCATTAGTAACATTGCATGTATCTAAAGAGTCTCACTTGTATCACCACATTCCCCAGATGTACCAAAAGGATGGATTAAAGTTAAGTATTACAGAAGCTATGTACTTTTCTGTATAGCATTCATTACGTATCCTGTTTCAGACCTCACGTCCATCTGTGTGAGCGTAGCGCATGCCTTTCGGCTTCCTCTTATTGTGTCTAGGCTGTCTTGTCTACACACAACAGAATATATTTGTTGAGTCAACGTATGTAAAGTGATTAACGTTGCAGGATCAGAGATCAATGTGAGTGTGAGATAAGCCACTGCAAATGTAAATGCAAATGCTGGTACGCCGTTGTACACTTGTCATGTGTCAGTTTGTGGGATGGAGTTCCATGCCTGTTGCACTTGGTTGGCCAATATAAGGACAGTTAATGATGTTTGTGGATGGGTTGAAGCTGTCATCAGATGATGTCCAATATGTGCTCGATTGGAGGTAGAGCTGGTTATCGAGCAAGCCAAGGCAATATGTTGACACACTATAGCATGTTGGCTTACAACAGCAGTATGTGAGCAAGTGTTATCCTATAGGAAAACACCTCCTGGAATGCTGTCAGCATTCGTGGGATTCATACAGACAGTTTTGTCAGTGGAAAAGCGAAAGCTATTGTTGATGCTCCAGGAGTAAAGACAATCAAGACATTGCTGAAGGTGCCACTAAGTGAGACAGGTTCATAGAGAACTGCAATAGAAGGCAAAATCGTCAAAAAAAAAGGGAGCCGGAGATTCCCAGTGGGAGACAGGCCATTATAGGGTTAATGGCGATAGCAAAGAGAATGACACTCAGAATGGAACCCTGAGACACACCATTTTCCTGGATAAAGGTGTCCGACAAGGCAGACCCTTCATGCACCTCGAAAACTCAGTCTTTTAAAAATGTCTGAAGGAAACAGGGTAGGTGGCCATGGAAGCCCCACATGTGAAGAGTATGGAGGGTACTAGCTCTCTAGCAGGTGTCATAGGCCTTCTCCAAATCGAAAAACACGGCGACAATCTGGGATTTCTGCAGAAATCCATTCATGACTTGGGTGGGCAAAATAATGAGACGGTCCACTGCAGAATGCCGTGTTGAAAGCCACACTGTGCATTCATCAAAAATTGTGAGACTCGAGCCACCATATCATCCGGGCATGAATCATATGTCCCATCACCTTGCAAACACACTGGTAAGAGAGATGGAGTGGTAGCTAGAAGCTAATTTCGGCAAGAGCTGGATTTCCATCAATAAATTGAGTTGAAGTCTGCTGTTGTGGTCTTCATCCAACTACTGGTTTGGTGCATCTCACCAGCCTATTCCAGCCTTTGTAAGCCTCTTCATCTCTGCATAGTATTTCAACCTAAATCCACTTAGAATGGTGAACCACCATTCAGAGGATAACTTTTTAACAACACAGTTTGACTTCTGTAAAGGCTTCTATACTGAGAATCAAACATAATATCTCACAAATTCAATTCCAGTAGAATTAAATAGTGGAAATTATCCCCTCTGTAATCTTGCCAAAGCCTTTGACTGTTTAGATTAAAAAATTCTGTGAGGGGAAGCTAAAATAGTATGGCATTAAAAGTCTTCCCCTTGCATGGATTGAGTTGTACTTTAACTACAGAAAATGGAAGGTCACATTAACAAATGATAAGACAGGAATAAGATTAAACTCAAAAAGGGAGAACATAAAATATGGTGTGGCACACAGTGTTTGCTGCCAAGTCCACAAAAATGATTTACTTCCGGCACTGGAGGGCTTAGGAAAAACTCTAATGTTTTGCAGTGCCACAAACTTATTGATGCAAGATCTAAACTCATCCATACCAGAAACATCCAGGAGAATAACAGAACAGGCGTGTACTGATCCACAGGTACCAGCTTAATGCCTAAAAACTTGTATTGTGCAGTTCTAAAGAAATGAAAGTGACTTACAGATACGAATATCAAAAGTAGGGATAACTGGGCAATTAGGCTCCCGTGTTCTAAGTTCCTGGGTATGCAGATACCACTCACGTGTGAGTTTAGGATGAACTCAGCAATTCAGAACTGCAATACTAGAAGCAAAAATAATTTCCATATATAAAAACCTAAAATCAGGGCTGCCACAAGTTTCTCCAAGTGAAATTCCCTGATATCTCTGATTCCACGGACACATTTTAGAATTTTTCCCCGACAAATTTTGAGGTCTCAAGGGGAGGTAAAGACATAAGTCGACAAAAGAATGTAAGGGCCTTGTATTTCTCCCCCATTTTGTTTTAGGGCGCAAAAACAACTAGGGTCATATGTGTCCATGCCAAAACTGTGAAACACAAAGGTGAGGAGAGGAGTTAAAAATGATTACATGTCAACGTTTAATGACAGGAGAGAGGACAGCTACAATCAGGGATGTGGAGAAAGGTCTATGAAGTACGCAATAGGTAAATGGAGGCCCAGAACTAAAAGTTAAATGGCCTTCACCATATTGCTACAACTGATAAGAAGTAAAACACGGTCGACAGCCCACGCATTGTTCACTAAAACGGCCAATAACTCAGATGGCAAACCCAAACGGGAACGTAAACGGTAAAAAAAAAGGGCACCCTCTGAGGAAACAGCAGACAGTTAAAAGTTGGGTGCAATGTACACAAAGTAGTGGGGGAGCACCACTTAACAAATGGTGATGGCTAAAAAGGCAGTGCCCAATATGCAACCTAGTTAAAATGACCTCCTCGCCGCAGGACGACTGAGAGGAGGTTGTCCAAGCCACTGGAAGAGGCTTAATAACCCAGAGCTTATTCCTATGAATGGAGGACCAGTGGCGATGCCAAAGTGACACCACCTCCTGACAGAAAGCAACAAGAGATCATCAGAGGGAATGCAAGAATTATTGGGCTGAAGTACGAGGAATGCAGCTTTGGCAGCAGTGTCAGCAACCTCTTGGACCGATATGACCTGGAACCGACGTAAACATCACAGTGGCTCCATAAAAAGTGAGCAAGTGGAAGCTTTCCTGGAACCGGTGCACTAAGGGATGGACAGTCTACAGTGCACAGAGGCTTTGAAGGGTGCTGAGAGAGTCTGAGCAGTGACACAGTTGAAAAGAGTATGTCACCAGATGTACTCCATGATCTGATACAGGGTGAAGAGCTCTGCTGTAAATACTGAGCAATGTGCCGGAAGTCAGTATCAAAAAATGTTGGTTGACGTTGAAGGCACACCTGACACCATGGTCAGTCCAAGAGCCATCAGTGTACACAAAGATATTGTTGCAAAAATCCATGCATAGGTCGTGAAACTGAAGGCGAGCCTGAAGGTCAAGGTGAAGATGGGCTGCCGCATGAAGCCAAGATGGTGAAGGGTTCACACCCTTCGAAAAAGCTGCAGGGAGCATGAAGTCGGAGGACCAAGATAGTTTTGTATAAAGCAGGAGCCTCAGGAATTTTGTAGTTTCAATGAATGGAAGAGCAACAGGCCTAAGACGTCCGGTGGCTGCACGAAAAGCATTATTCGACACATTGGCATTGCTGTCAGGCTTCCTCAGAGCCATAATCTGTTGGTAGCAGGCACCC